>NC_061126.1:8075280-8375280 GCF_905220365.1 Vanessa cardui
CGCAGCATCAACAGCATCTGCAGCAACTCCCGCATCAGCAGCACTTACAGCCAACACAGCAGCAACAACTCATGCAACCATCGCAGCACATGCAGACTTTGCAGCAGCAGCAGCATATGCAGCAATCGCAACACCAGCAGCATTTGCAGTCTTCGCAACATATGCAACATTTGCAGCATCAGCAGCAGTTACAACATCAGCCGCATACGCAACAAAGTAAGTAATATCAAATAAATTTGTTACCTATTTACTGATCTGTTTATTTGTTTACCCACAACTATTTATTTAGTTAAAATTAAAACGAAAGAAAAGTATACGCGTGTGTGTGAACTGTGTGAAAATATATGTGTGTCATAGTGTCGATTATGATATAGCTACAATGTCAACTTTGTAATATTTTTATAGTTTTAACACATATATAGCGTTTTGAAATGTCTGAATTCATATAATATGTTTTGTCAATTAAAGGTCATGAAGCGAATATAAATTCTTTGCAAGAATTGGCACAAGAACTCCGGATGGAGACTGAGAAAATCATGTGTGAACGTGCTCGCATCAAGGACGTTGTGACCAACAAAGGTATTATACTTTAATCTTTATTTTATTTACTTCGATTTTATATATATATATTTTTAGAACCAGAAGTAGGAAGTAGGTTAACATCTAAAATAATTATCTTTAATTTAAAATAACAATCAATCTACCACAATAGAAAAACATTTAGTCTACAACAGAAATAACCATCAATAATCACATTACACCGTAATAATTATAATTGCAATTCTCAATGTGTCAACTACGAATCTCCCGCCTTTTTTTTTTTTTTTTTAAAGGGAGGTTGTGTGACTTGACGCTGATGTTGCTTGTTTATGCCAACAATATATATTCATAATTTTTTAAGCGTTTAACTTAGGGGTTGTCCATTAATCACGTGATCTTTTTTTAGCATTTTTTAACCCCCCCTCCCCCATTAGTGATACGTAGTGAGGTTTAAGTCCACCCCCCCTCCCCCTTCTCAACATCACGTGTTTTTTTAGTACCTACTACTACTACTTAACATTTTCTCTGAACATTATCTTAATTTAAATACAGGTATAAACTATAATCTTATTTTATTCTGAAATTAAGGACCATATTTGTTTAAAAATCGCGCATTAGACGAAAAAATAAATACTCGAGATATCTTACTACACCCCCCCTCCCCCTTGTGTTATTTTCGTGATTTTTATCAAACCCCTCCCCCCCTTTCAAGCCTCACGTGATTAATGGACAACCCCTTACATTCGTCCCAGCTTGATAACAAAATTGATATCGATAGAGAGGAAGCAGAAGAAAGTGAACGAAGCGGGCCCGGCAGAGCGGCGGCAGATGCAACTGCGAGCGCTGCTGGCTGACAAGCAGCGCGAACTGGAGGCCTTGCTCAACAAGGAGGTAAGAGCACTCCAAGCCCTGTAACCTGGACTAATAAATAATTAAATGGAATATGCTTAACATTACTTTTTAAAGCAACTTCAAAAAGGAGGTTATCAAGTCGTCTGATTTTTTTTTTTTGTTTGTTACCTAATAACTTTTGACTGGGTGATTTTGATATTTGGTGCTTGCTTAGATATATTGTAGGGTTTTCTTGGCTGACATCGGTTGCGACTACGTGACTACGTTATATAATCGTAAATCGATTTTTAAGTAGTCTAATATTTTTCATTTCATTTTACTTAGGAACACTGCAAAATATTTTGTATAAGTAATTATTTTTTCGCTTTTTAGTGCATATTAATTTTTTTGAGACGTCGGTTTTTCTTTTTGTTAAATATTTTTATTTATACAAAAAATATTACATAAATAGATAACTGTCCTATCCTTAGCTGTATAAAAGAATCAACCTCTGTTCATTGTTTCTTTACTTGCCAAAGGTATTATTAGACGATATTGTCCGTTCTGGTACTAAGCCTCAGATATTATTTTTTTATTTAACGACATCAATAAAAATTATCAATTTATAGGCAATGACCAACGATGGGGAAGTTCAGAATATGAAACCGAATTCGCGCGTCGCATCTGTAGTCAATGAATCCTATAACAGGTATGTTTGCATTTGATAATAATAATAACAATAAACAGCTTTATTGCACACAGAAAATAAACAAAATACAAGAAAAACGCTTAAAATCAAAAGCACTACAAAAGTATGCAAAGCCTTATCACTAAGTAGTGATCTCTTCCAGGCAACCCTACTGAAAGAGACTTACAAGAGAAAACATAGTGGGCTAGTGCATTAACAAAGTTTGATGTTGATTTGCTACTTTGTTTGCCAAAGGACATATATCATTCGTTCATTTTTTTTTCAGTGAACAAGAAGAACCCGAATCTCGATCGGAACACATACAAATGGATTCACAAAGTTCGAGGGATAACGAAAACTTTAGGGTAATTAATATAATCGTCCTCATGATATATGTGGTCACAGCAATAAGTGCGAAAGAAATACGTTTATATTCGTTGATATAAATTAATAGACCGTAATTATGTCCTAACCTAAAACGATGGCAGCTAAGAAAAACTACCCAATCATGGTATTATAATACACAAGTTCCCTCACTTTGATAATTCGATGGTAAGACAAATCCAATACGACCGGAAACGGAAAAAGTTTAGGCGTAGGCTACACGTGTTTTCTAAGGGACCTCTTAAGGAGAAGGCTTATTCTACCATTCCGCTCCAATACGGCTTTCGTCGATAAACATGTCGTAAGATTCCAATCCACATGCAGACAAGCAGGCGACATTCTTACGATGTTTTCCTTCCCTGCTGAGTTCGATTTGAAATATAAAGGCAAATTAATCACATGAAATCTGATCATTGACCAGTGGTCAGTGACCCTGAATCAGCGATCACATATTCACGTGTCCCAAGCCATACAGACGCTTTATATCGTGCCAATAAAAAAGATCTATCTATAAATCACATTGAAGCATGTCAGACAGTTTGATAAAAAAAAATGCGACCATAAATCACTGTCAATCAATGTCGTTTTGTGTACAATTAATTTACGGATGTCACACTTACGTTTTACAATTTGATATTGTCTTGGTTCGTAATATATCGCAATGATTATAAGTCGTATAGTCAATATCAATTACAGGTCGTATACGAGTAGATAAATAAATTATTATCAACTTTGATTTCGAATTAAAATGACATTATTGTTCGTGATCTATAATACTGCCCAGCAGTAATACATATTATTGTTGTATTTCAATATGCAGGGCAGGGCAGCGTTACAACAGGCACAAGAAACATAACATCGTAGTTCCCTTGGCTGGTATCGCATAAGCGTAGAATAAATTGTTAAACTTCCTATTGTCAACTATTGTTTACTATTCATACCAATGATAACACTCAAAGAAATCTGAATTAAAATATTATTTACTCAAGTATACTCATAGAAGCAATTTCCAATTGCCATCTAACAGTTACTCTTTTCCACTACTTAACTTTCAAATCGGTTATAAATTGTTCTATCGCTAAACATGTTGCTTTGCGTGCCGAGTGCCGACTGAATGGCGTATGAGACGGTGTTATGGCAACATTGTCGCTCGTCGCTCAAGTGTTGTGTGTGTGCGCAGGGCGGCGACAGCGTGGCGACGGCGGCGGCGTCGCATCGCGGCAGCGCGTACGGCAGCGACAGCGACAGGTACGCTGCGCATGCGCACCCGGGCCCATAATATTCCATTACATCTTTATATATTAATAGCGTGAGCCGAATTTAGTCCCAGTGACTATAGAACAGTCGCTGCACATTAAAATCGATTACGGTCTCATTGTCAAGAAATCTATTAGATGTGCAGAAAAACAAAAGAGTTTTCTTGATTGAAATTTATTAAATTGTTACAATTTAATAAATAAATAATTTTAGAGAGCGGAAGTAAGTTACGACACGATCAAAGAAAACTCATGTGTTTTTTAACCTGAAATTTCATTTAAATATGGTTCATAGTAGATCTTAATTTCTTTAATTATGTTTATTATAGAGACGTTAAGTGCTCCTAGGTTTCGTTATTAATAAAAATATGCAATACTTTAAACAAGTGGTAGTGCCACGCTGTATACCTTCGGGTTACAGCCGAATGGGCCGGCACGCCCGGGGAAGTACCACTCTCTCACTTAAAATCGGCGTAAAGTGGTAGTTATGCTACCGCGTTTCGTCCGGTAAGTGAGAGTTCCGGAGGCCCAATCCCCCTCCCCCCCAAAACTTGATGGTTGTGCAGAATTTGGTTAAATTACCCCAGGAGGGTACCATCAGCGACAGCGGTGGAGAATCCCTCTCTGGGCATCCATGCTCAGGACATACACCACCTGAGCAGGGATGCCCAGGCTGCCCTCCGAATTCTGGGGGGGGCAATTTTGCGCTCGCCACTGTTCGGGGCAAGCGGAGCAGGCATCATAAGGCAACCCCTACCACCCTCGCTGTGGACTTCTGCAACATAAGGGGACTCAACTCCAACCTCAACGCCGTTCACTACCATCTGGAAACGGCGAAGCCGGCCTTGCTCTTTCTAACCGAGACCCAGATATCTTCTCCTGCCGATACGACTTTTCTCTCGTACCCTGGGTACAAATTGGAACATTCCTTTATACCACGAGCTGGGGTATGCGTTTACGTCAGAGATGATATCTGTTCTCGACGCCTCGGCAGCCTTGAAGGACAGGACCTATCGATTATCTGGCTGCGTGTAGACTGCGATGACCATCCGCGAATCTATGCGTGCCTTTATAGGTCCCATAGCGGTAATGCCGAAACCGACCGACTGGTTGAGCACGTCCAAATGGCTACAGATTCCGTGCTTCAGCAGATTCCATCCGCAGAGATCATTATTCTGGGTGACTTTAATGCTCACCACGCAGAATGGCTCGGCTCACGCACCACCGATCATGCGGGTAGATCTGTTCTGGACTTCGCTCTAGCATATGATCTGACACAACTGGTCAACTCGCCAACGCGAATACCGGATGTGGAGGATCATACACCTTCCCTGTTGGACCTTCTGCTGACTTCACATCCGGATGGCTATCAGGTTATCGTCGATCCCCCTCTGGGCTCGTCTGACCACTGTCTCGTCCGGAGTACAGTGCCGGTTGTGCGGTACTCACGGCCTCGCTTTGTTGGGTGCCGCCGAGTATGGCACTACAAGTCAGCAGATTGGGATGGGATGCGGTCTTTTTTTGCATCTTACCCATGGGGGCAGATTTGTTTCTCGCCGGATGATCCGAACGCTGCTGCTGACTCTGTTGCCGATGTGGTGCTTCAGGGTATGGAACTATTCATTCCTTACTCTGCAGTACCCATCGGTGGCAAGTCCCAGCCTTGGTTTGGTCGCTTCTGCAAAACGGCATCACGCCGAAAGTGGGAACGCTATCAAACCTGGGCTAATGCATCTGCCTCTCGTGATGTAAATACCAGCGCATTTAAAAAGGAATACAACTCTGCCTCTAGGTCCCTCAAAAACGTAATTGCTAGGGCGAAGACGGAGTACATTGGCAGAATTGGCGAGAGACTGGTGCGTCTCCCTTCAGGAACACGAGCGTTCTGGTCTCTCGCTAAGGCTGTCTTAGGGAATTTCTGTCAGCCATCTTTTCCATCTCTGCACAGAGACGGTGAGTCATTGGCCCATACCGCGAAAGAGAAAGCTGATCTTTTAGGCTCTCTCTTCGCGTCGAACTCGACTCTGGATGACCAAGGAAAATCTCCACCAACAATTCCGCGATGTGATACCACGATGCCGGAGGTTAAATTCCGGCAAAGTGCAGTTCGTAAAGCACTTCTTTCCTTGGACATTCATAAGTCGAGCGGACCCGATGGTATCCCTCCAATCGTGCTACGGACATGTGCTCCCGAGTTGGCACCGGTCTTAACGCGTCTTTTCCGGCAATCCTACACATTAGGCGTCGTCCCGAATTCCTGGAAGACAGCTTTGGTGCATCCGATCCCTAAAAAAGGCAACCGCTCAGACCCGTCCAATTATAGGCCTATAGCCATCACCTCCTTGCTCTCCAAGATAATGGAGTCCCTTATAAACTGCCAGCTCCTGCGGTATCTAGAGGTGAACCAGCTGATTAGCGACCGCCAGTACGGTTTCCGTCGGGGTCGGTCAGCCGGTGATCTTCTAGTTTACCTTACTCACAGGTGGGCTGAAGCAGTTGAGAGCAAGGGGGAGGCATTAGCAGCCAGCTTGGACATAGCGAAGGCCTTCGATCGTGTATGGCACAAAGCGCTTCTTTCGAAGCTTCCTTCCTATGGGCTTCCCGGGAAATTATGCAATTGGATTACCAGCTTTTTGGCAGATCGGAGCATCAAGGTCGTCGTCGACGGTGCATGCTCTGACTTAAAATTCGTCAATGCTGGTGTTCCACAAGGCTGCGTTCTATCACCCACTCTGTTTCTTCTGCATATCAATGATTTGTTGCAAATCGGGAACATTCATTGCTATGCAGACGACAGTACCGTTGACACCTTATACACCGGCCGCGCTAATATTTCTCGGGAAAACGTCGAAGAGAACCGGAACAAACTTGTGTCTGAAATCGAGTCTTCATTAAACGAAGTCTCGAATTGGGGCCGGCTAAATCTAGTCCATTTCAACCCCAAAAAGACGCAAGTTTGCGCGTTAACCGCTAAAAAAACACCATTTGTCGTATCTCCACGATTCGAGAACATTCCGATAGCCGCTACAGGTAGTATCGGAATACTTGGCGTTGATATTTCGAGCCTCGTTCAGTTCCGCGGTCAATTGGAAGGCAAAGCCAAATTGGCTTCAAAGAAGCTCGGTGTGCTCAGCAAGGCGAGACAGTATTTCACGTCGGCCCATCGCCTAAAACTTTACAAGGCGCAAATTCGGCCTCACATGGAGTACTGCTCTCACCTCTGGGCGGGTGCTCCCCAGTACCAGCTCCTTCCATTTGACCGCATCCAACGTAGAGCGGCTCGAGTTATCGACGATCAAGCCCTTTCCGATCTCCTTGATCCTTTGGCTTTGCGTAGAGATGTCGGATCACTCTGCATCTTCTACCGAATTTTTCACGGGGAATGTTCCGAGGAATTGTTCGGATTAATCCCGGCTGCTGAATTTCACCTTCGGACATCTCGCCAAAATTCTAAGTTTCACCCGCACCACCTTGATGTCCGAAAATCCACAACAGCGCGATTTCTCAGACATTTTCTGCCTCGCACAACCACTTTGTGGAACCAGCTTTCGCCGGCGGTTTTTCCGAACCGATACGACATGGGAACCTTTAAGAAAAGAGCCTACTCCTTTTTGAAAGGCCGGCAACGCACCTGCAAGTCCCCTGGTGTTGCAGGTGTCCATGGGCGGTGGTAGTCACTTTCCATCAGGTGAGCCTCCTGCTCGTTTGCCTCCTATGCCATAAAAAAAAAAAAAAAAAAAAAAAAAAAATTTGTTGCCAACAGCGCTTCCAGGAACAAGTCCAACCAAAGGAATCGTCAACGACGACGACCTACTCTGGATCGTCAGTCTGAAGAAAGCAATGTGGTGAGTTTTCTACTAGTTAACGACGAATGCGTTACACACGCTTATGTGTATGTTTTTTTTGTAGTTACCTAATAATTTATCTATTTCTTTGTTTTTTTATTACGTCTCAACAACAACAACAACAACAACAACAACAGCCTGTAAATTCCCACTGCTGTTCTAAAGGCCTCCTCTCCCTTTGAGGAGAAGGTTTGGAACATATTCCACCACCCTGTTCCAATGCGGGTTGGTGAAATACACATGTGGCAGAATTTCTATGAAATTTATCACATTCAGGTTTCCTCACGATGTTTTCCTTCGCCGCTGAGTACGAGATGAATTATAAAGACAAATTAAGCACATGAATCAGCGGTGCTTGCCTGGGTTTGAACCCGCAATCATCGGTTAAGATGCACGCGTTCTAACCACTGGGCCATCTCGACTCATCTCAACAGCCTTATTTTTTTCTAAACAGCTTCCGCTGTCCAACAATAACAACAACAATGTGCGACACGAAGTTCGGGTTGATTCGGCTAACGTCAACATGGTCCCGCCTGTCGCCCAAAATAGTAAGTATTTGTGACTTATAATAGAAATAAATATACGCAACATAATAATTATAAAACCCACATTTGATAACAATTTCATTCAAACGAATATTCTAAATATTTTTTTATTTTTTTTTTAGATGACAACACTGGACATATTCCGTACTCTCACTTACCACCGACTTGTTGGAATACCAATAAATCTAATCAGGTAAAAATATAAGAGCTTGTTTTAATGTTTAAAGATTTTTTTTATATATGTAGGTAGGCTAACGAGTTGGGTCATATGATGATCTGTAGGCACCAACCACCACCCATAGATAATGGCACTATAGTCAATATTTAACATTCATTACTTCGCCGATGCGCCACTAAACATGGGAACTAGAATGTTTTATCACTTGTGCCTGTAATTACACTGGCTCACTTACCATTCAAACCGGAACACTGTTGTTTGGCTGTAGAATATATAATGAGTGGATGGCACCTACCCAGACGGGCTAGTACAGTTATACAAATATGGACCCATGATATAATATATTCTAATGTGTTTCATTAAGATCATCATAGCCTGACTCGCGAATTCTGAATTTTTAGACAAATAAAGAGAGCCATAGATGCAGTGAAAGTGTGTTTAAACATAGGCATAGTCTCTCACTTATCTCGTAATCCTATGAAACGGAAATCTGTCAAAAATGAAACATTTTACAAGAATCTTGTAATTTGTATGGAAACTCGTAATTGTTAAATTTTAGATACAAAAAAAGTTTCTTTTACTGATTCCCTTCAGGTCCGAGGTGTTTCTTTTCGAACTAGTAGTTGATTTATGCCATCAATGCGTGTACATAGCAATAGCTTCTCTATTTATTAAAGATTTTGATGTTTTCTTAAAATATATTTATAATATTACATTCCTCCAGGATCAAGATTAGACCGATGATAATTACTTGCAAATTGCGTATTAATTAATTTTGGTTATTAATCATTGTTCCAGGACATGCGGACGAACCAATTTACTCAAAACAGCCACTCACAGACAATGGATCGTCTTATGGGCACCCCGATGTCGTTTCCTCCTTCCATGCCTTACAACATGATGATGCCGTATGGTAATTATCAAAACACACTATTAATAATAGACTCTTACATACACGCCACCAATATGAATGAATTTGACGATATACTCGAGATAACAATTGCACCGAAGTTCTAGACTAAGACTTCTTTATTTTATTCTAGTTCTATTTCATAAATACATAATGAATACCGTAAATTATTTTGAAACTTGAACAATTATAGTATGCCGTTTTGAAATGGCAAAAAAAAATCTTTAATTAATGTAAAAATTGAATGTAGTAAAACCAAAACCGTAAAAAAGCTGCAGGAGTTCTGTAATAACTTTGTTAACAATACCCGGGTTTTAAAAAAGTAAAATAGCCTGTTGTACAACAGAAGAGTTTCATTTAAAATAAATACTTATATATATTTATATTGTTAAAAATTAGGTTTAAATATTTACAAATCTTGTGCGTTGTTAAGTAAATTAAACAATTATTGATAAATTAAAAAAAATATTTGTCGTAGGTATGGTCGGTGGTTGTGGGTGCGGTTGTGGTTTCTGGGGCGCTTGGTGCTGGCAACAGCTCGTCCTGCAGCAACGGGAAATACACCAGCTCAGGGAGCAGCTCGGCCATGTAAGTACAAATTATTAATATGATATATAATATGAGACAACATCACATACATTACTCTGATCCCAATGTATAGTACGACACAACTTAGATGTCGCATCGGCAAAATTAGTAAAACCGATCACATCCGAATTGAGTACGCTATCCCAAATTATCAATATTTATTTCTCATGCGAATATGATCTTTGCACAAACGTAATAACTTGTAATATCATATAACCTAATATTCGTCAATTTGACGCGTCGATGTACATGCACTTGCTTTCTCTGACGTGTGAATCTATAGCGACGAATAGCGTCGAATGGCGCGATAGGGTGCTATTTCTATTGGTTGTGTAAATCGGCAGTAATCGGTTCTATTTTCATTCCATTGCATTTTCCGATGCTACATCTAATTTGTGTCGTACTATAAGTAGCTAGAGCACTTGTGTTATGGACAATCAGAAGTAACGAAGGTACCACAAACACCCAGACCCGAGAGAACATAGAAAACTAATGGTAATCTACATCGACTCGGCCGGAAATCGAACCCGGGACCTCAGAGGCGTACCCATGAAAACCGATGTACACACCACTCAACCATGGAGGTCGTCATTATTATACTCAAAATTCCTTAAAACTGAAATTATTACTTTATATTTTCGTATTATTTGTTCGACCTAAAATTAGTGTTTTATTCAATAAATATAAAGTATAAATTGTATTACAATTGCTCAGATTTTTTTATATTTAGCGATTAAAAATTCAAGTCATTTGTAAAAAATACATTAATAAAAAAGCATAATATTCAATACAACGTTATATAAACCTGATGACTTTCAGGCAGGATATAGTATACACATATATAATAGGCTATTTGACAATGCTAAAAATAAATTGTGAATTATTGTAATGAGTGTATATTACGAGTTTAAAAATGGTTATTTGCTAACGAAACTTGAAAATAATACTTAATTTATTCAAAAATCACTAAATAAAAATGCATTTTTTCAAGCGTTTGTCACGTGACACAAAACGTTCGTGATTGGCCGGGCTTATGATGAAGTCACTTTCTTGTAATTTTTGCTTTTCTACTATATGTACCACAGATTAAAATACAGCAAAGTGACGTCACCGACCCCATTGCAGCGCCATATTGTCCAAGTAGCTTTTTCGCACGTTATTTAAATATGGAATTTTTTATATGCTATTTTTCGGCAAATATGTACTAGAAATAAAAAAGTCAACTTTTACTGGGTTCCTTAACCTCTACTAAATAATATAAAATGGATTTTAAAAACCAGTCAAGTAGCCTATTGTATTAAACTATCATTGGTTTGTATTTTAAATGATGTACAAAAGTAACTACTGAGTTTCTCGTCGGTTTTTCTCGATGTAATCTACATTCCGAACCGGTGGTAGCTTCACTCAATATAGTTAATAAAATGACAATTCAAAAGTGCTTGTAAAAGCCTATTTGAATAAAGTATATTATGATTTATGCGATTGTTTAAGATGTTTGACGATAACCGATATATTTCTGATGTACGCCTTAATAGGCTATTTGACAATGCGAAAAATAAATTGTGAATTACTGTAATCAGTGTATATTATGAGTTTAAAATGGTTATTTACTAACGAAACTTGAAAATAATACTTAATTTATTTAAAAATCAATAAATAAAAATGCATTTTTCAAACGTTTGTCACGTGACACAAAACGCTCCTGATTAGCCGGGCTTAGGATGAAGTCACATTCTTGTAAACCTTGCTTTCCTACTATATGTACCAAATATTAAAATACAGCAAAGTGACGTCACCGACCCCATTGCGGCGCCATATTGTCCAAGTAGCGTTTTCGCGCGTTATTTAAATATGTAATTTTTAATATGATATTTTTCGGCAAAAATGTACTAGAAATAAATAAATCAACTTTTACTGGGTTCCTTAACCTCTACTAAATAATATAAAATGGATTTTAAAATCCAGTCAAATAGCCTATTGAATGTTTCAAATATCCATGTTAAGTGAAATCGTAACCACTTTTGAATAATAAAAAGTATTTTTTTTATGTTTTAGCTCGAAGAACGTTGGCGCGCTGAGACAGCCTCTCACACGTTAAACAATCAAGTGCCGCCCGGCAATCGAGCAAATAACTACTGGGATAACTTTAGAAGGTAAATTGTGCCTCGATGTAAATGCAAAACGTAACTTTTTTGTACTTATTTCAAATTTAATGTATTTTCTATCTAATTTCAGATTTTAGAACACGTACCCGTCCTTTTTAAATTATCTTATATATCACTAGTATCTATACGCATATACATATATATTTTCGGTCACCGCACATCTAACGTAAACGAGGGTAAGAAACGTGTGATAGTGTTACCTTATGGCTTTAATGTCCTTTTAATTTCCGTTAGCAAACTTTCTCCTATAGTTTTACTTTGGTACTAACACGCCGCCCCCCGCCCCCCCCCCCCCCCCCCGCCGCCCGGCCGCTCACCGCCCTGTGCTTGCAGCTACTCGCGCCAGAACCTGCTGTCGGGCAGCAGCAAGAGCAACGCGGAGACGCAGGCGGGCGCGCACGCGGCGCCGCTGGCCGAGCGCTCGCACAACAGCCTGCAGCACACGTCGTCGTCCACGTCGCCGTCGCTGACGCCCAAGCGCAACACCGAGGCGCCCGACGAGCCGCGCGCGCGCCCGCCGCGCCGCAACCTGCCCTACGAGCGCTCGCTGTCCTTCTCGTCGGCGCCCGACGTGCTCAACGTCAACCAGAACTCCGAGCCCGACGACGCCTCCAACGTCAACGTCCACCGCCGCGAGCCGCCCGCCAACTCGTTCCGCAACCTCAACTACGCCGACCCCATCCCGGAGATCGTCCAGTCGCACTCGAACAACCTCAACTCGCCCTCCGACTCGAAGAGAAAGTCCTCGGCGAAGCTTCCGTCCAAGAACTCGGCGACCAGGAGGAACTACGGGTTGGATTTCTCGCCGTCGAGCAATGTGAACGTGGCGAGCTCCTCCGCCGAGGTGCCGAATCCGAATCTGGCGTCGGCCAGCCGGGAGGTCCGAGACAAGGCTACGTCGAAATTGTTCGATCTTTTGAGGGAGAATATTTACTCCGAGGTGACGACGCTCATAGGCGTGAACGAGTCTCATCCCGATTTTCTGATTCAACTGTTTAGAGAGCTGCAGTTGATCAGCTCCGATCCGCTCCGACAAAGGGTTTTGCAATCGATTCGTAATGTTTTATCTCAATACAGTTCTCTCATTGAGAATCGAAATGAAGATACTGATCGCACGGAATCCGCTAACGCAACAGTGACGACGACTTCCGCCGAGGCGAGCGACTGTCACGACTGCAATGGCCAAAACTTGTGTTCGAGTACAGTGCAAATTGATAACAAAATTGTGCGATTCCTTTTATTAAAGAGCGAAGAGATATTTACATCTGAACTGTTAGAATCCTTAGCTTCAATTATACTCTGTAGTTCTACTGACAGTAGACAAATGAAGAGACTTCTCGATTTGCTCTCTAAATACGAAGGTACAAGAGTGTGTGACGTGTCTAGCGATATCATTGAAAATTTGCCACTGTTTAACTCGGTAAGCAATGAAGGTGAAGAATCCATTCATATGACGAACGAAATATCTGAATCCTCGATTTTACAAGACGTAGCCGGTTCCTTGAACTTATTCAGTTCGAGTGAGAGTCAATTACACCAGATGAATGCTTGCCCTTATGACATGTGGCCGGGGCATGTGCACATGGATATAGATGGCAACGATAACAGTCCACGTTCAAGTCAAGAAGGGAAGGTTGATCTCATTAATTGTTCCGAAATGCACAACGGAGATTTAGCAGAAGCCGACCAGACTTGCCATGCAGAGGGCGGCGACGGTGGCGCCAATGGGCACGACGAAATGATCGGTAATGCAGAGGCTTTGCCAGACGTCGTCGACACTGAAGAAGTCACACCCACTGAGGTAATCCAGCACGTATTGTATTGTAGATGCCTACCTTTAATTAACTGTGCTAATCGCAACATTTAATTTTATTTTCTATCGCCTAAAATAACATGCTTAATAATCATAAAGCTAAATCTACTTTGATTCTGTGTTGTAATCTCACCTTTTATATCTCTAATCAGAATGTATTTAACCTAAGTGTAATATTCACATGAAATAAATAAAATTCTAGTAATCGCATTTTTCACTTCACATAATTATATTTTAAGCTAACCTACTATACTAACTATACTATGGCCTAAAACCGAACCTTTTAAAACTATAATTGCTTCGAAATATAATCCACTTGTTATTTTTAATTACTTTATGTCTTGTTATTATATAAGTAAATTAATTTGTACATCTGTGGTATATAAAAAATTCATGACTTTATAAATAAAACAAAGTTTGGTATAAAAATTACATTTAATGAATAATCAGGTACAATGAATATCACAGTCAGATAATATAAATTATTTTTAACATTTTCAAAACTCAGTTCAAAAAATATTTCAAGTACATTTTTAATTTATTCTGTACTAAATATAAGAAATAATATTTGATTAATTTTATATTAAAGGCGGAAGCAGAGTGGCTCGGGCTTGACCGTGTGCCAACAAGGCTGCATATGGAAGAATCATCTGAAAAACAAAAAGGTGACCTTTAATATCCAGTCAACATGAAGCAAACACTCAAACATCAAACAGTTGTTTGATCTACTGTTTAAGTGAACCTGAAAAAAAATATCATTAGATCTTCATCTGCATCTGCAACAGAAAAACAAAACAAAAATAATTAAAAAAGATTTCTTTTACAGATTAGCTCACGTAGTAACAAAACAATATTTTTTCTCAATTAATCATTAATTTTATCAATTAAATCATTGTATTCTCATTACTGTTTGTTCACTGTCTATATTTACATAGCTTCATTTATGTAATATTTATTTAGAATAAATGAATATATAAACCATTCTTCTATAAATAAAAAGCCTCCCTTTTCCTATTTCAACTTTATTAGGAAAATTATTTAAATATATGCTCAAAATATAACTTCTTTTACAAAATATTTAGTACAGAAGTCTTTTATCTATCTTTAGAGTCCCAATGTTATAATAATTTTTTACACAGAATGTTCATCACAGACACTGTAACAACTGAAAAAAGTTCCCTCCATGGATATTCCAATAAAGACTCTCCAACAAATCTTCTGAATTACTTTCTAGTTTCTTGTTCTCAATTGTCTCAGGATCTAATCTTTTCTTTATTTGTACTTCTGCAGATAAAATCAATATTTCTGAATTAAATTAACAATTTAGATATGCAGAATTTTAACTAGACTATATCATGTGGACCATGAGACAACGAGATATATCTGGATTGTTGTGGGTGGGACGCAGTAAACATGGGTTGTAGTTTGAAGGCGTTGGCACCATACCCTCTGAAATAAACCGAATATTGTCATACTGTGCCCTTAGTTGTATCAGCAGGAAGCTCCATAGTGACATTTTGTTGCTGTTTCAAACCAAACTGCCAGAAATCTGGTAATTTGTATGAGTACTTAAATTTTTTTTTAGATAGATGCAAATTCATTCACAACATCAAATTACAAAATTTCTGGGGCACTTACACCTTTACAATTTTTCTTATCTAGATAAAACACACAATGACACAATTTATAAAAACAAGAACAATAATAAAGAAATGTATAAACACTACTATGTATAACACTAAATTGAAGATATTTTATAATTGATCAAAAAAAATATTTTTAAATAAATATAAATGCTAATATAATTTCATTTATTAACATCAAATATAATTATTATTAAAAAAATAAAAAAATAACATGTTTGTTTCTATTGTTCGCCATAGACACTGCATATTATTATTTAATTAATTAATACATAAAAAACATTCTTACAATTAAACTTCATATAAAATTTAATAATAAATTGATGCTTAATATGTTGTTATTTAGAAAGCTTTATTGTAAAAGTGTACTCATGCTAAATTTGATATTCTGGTAACAATGTCAGTGTGGTATCCCAGTGAAGGGTGATCCTTTAGTGAGAACATTTATCTGTGATATAACAGTCAGATTCCAATATTATTTATGTGCAATTATTATACACTTTGTAAAAACATCAATAAGAGATAAGAATCAAGCAGTATAGTGTAAAAACACTGATGTGACAGAGGAAAATGCTCTAAATGGAATCTTAAATTGTTACATTACAGGCAAATTCTCATCAGGTACACACAATAAAAAAATAAAATAGATTCGTGCATTTCAAGCAATTGTCGCCAGTAAGGACCCCACCTCAAAGTATACATTTTACATAAAAGTAACTACAACCTCGGCTTGGTGATTAGGATTTAGTTTAGTCTTAGCTAGTTTAAAGTTAAATAATGGGAGTAGATTTATGATGTTATATTCATGTGTTTTGATAATAACTGAAATATTATGTACTACTAAGAATTTATGATTAATATATGCTACATATATTATATTACCAAACTATTGCACTTAACAAGTGGTTAATAAAAAGTAATTTCTACTTTAATTTTACTTCCAAAACTTGATAACAGTTTCATTGATGTTCAAATCACAAGTTTTATCATAGTGAATATCATACATTAGTCTACCTCTTGATCAATAATATAAAAATAACATGATTTCATGAAATACCTCAAATCCTATAAGAATAAAGGCTAGGTAACAAATGTTTACAGGTGTTACCAGGCCTTTGATTCAAAATTAATATAAGTTTAATCACTTCTAATCTTTTTTCAACAACTGTGAGGAAGAAAAAGCATATGAATTTGGTATACTAACACACATATTTTAGTGTCATTTGAGTGTATTAAAAAAATATCCATATTGCAAGAATTTAAAAAATAAATATTTTTTGTGAATTTTAGTAGTTTTCAAAATAATAACCAAAATTACTCTATAATATGTTGATAAAAGTAGTGATTGGTGGTGTTTACGACACAAGTGTGTGTCATAATAATATTAGTATTATATGAGAATTTGTATCCAGAGTCATAAAATAAAATATATTCTCGTAGGCTCATTAACTTTGATAGAATAGTATATCAAATTAATAAAATAGTTGAAGCTGTTAAGTTCATAACCAAATTGCATATGTAATTATGTAATTATTATAGTTAGTGCATTCATTATTGCGAAGATACACCACAAACTTATTATAATGACACACCACTTCTTATTGTATAACAAAGAGTAGATCATTATTACTACTTAACCTGATGTTTACTGAATATGAATGTCAAAGCTTTACAGTTATATTAATTTTTTGTCATTTTAAAATACCATAACTATTACTTTAAATTACCCCTAAAATTACTTTATAATTCATTTTCAATTGATTCATAATGATTTTCCATCTTACATTACAATTATATTAATATTAAGCAATATAACTAAAAATTTTAATAAATCCATATAGTTATAAATTTCATTAGTGAGTAACACATCCTAGCATTGATATATATTTTGACGAGAATGTACAACTCAACATAAGATGACATTTGCAATGCAACAGGTGTAAGGTTGTAAAGCTATTACAATATATTAAAAATTAAATAATCTTTATTGATTTGAAACTGCAACAAAACTCTTCCTTTTATGTAAAAACAGCTTGAAGTCCAATTTTTGAACATATATGCATAACAGTAGTATCCCTGCTGCATTGATTTCAAATTTTTTTTACGTACAATTTAAATATTTAATATCATTTAAATATGTTGAGTATATAATGAATGTAAAGGGAAACCTCATTGAAGAAATTTACATATTAAATTTTAATTTAGTAACATGCTCATAAAAACTTAACTTCAATGAGATTTCTAAAGGTAATATATTAAAATCCTACCTTCTCGAAGGCGTTTATGTTGTGGATACGTGCTGTCTTCTGCACTTCTTTTTCGAGCGTTGTTTTGCGGCGACGGTATGGCTTTAATCTCAGGAACATGTGACACATCTACCATTTCGCAATCTGCATTGTCACGACTGTTTTTAATACTCTTAGGATCATGAAAACCATAATAGCAATTCGTTGAGACATGAATATTCTGGCATTGGCCCATAAATATGTTGGTGTCAGTGCAAACAGGGGCAGGTCGCATAGCTTCAAAATTATTTTTGGCATCTTGCATATGGTAGAGATTGATACTGCTAGCAGGCATTTTTCGTTATATATGTAGCTTTCTTTGCAATGAAATAACAGTGTCCTCTTCCAGAACTGTAGTTTTATGGGAAATGGTTTAAGGTTTTATTTCTTTTGCTGACTCGGCGTGATTACGAAATATACGAAAATGAATAATGATCACATCGCGCGCTTTCCATCAACTGTCAAAGTGTCAAAAAAGCGTCTATAAACGCAGATTAAAACTAATAGTAGATTATGTGAAATGAGTTATATTATATTCTTCTTGTGAAAAAAATATATTGAATACATTAAACTAGAATTACCGGCGATTTATTTAAAATTATATTTTTAGAATACCAAAATTCGGAGTCATTTTGGTATCCAAAAAGTACAAATGATTCGTATCCAGTTCCACAAAATAAATTAAAGAAAAATTAACTGTCATGGACAGACAGACAAGTGACATTGACATCATGAAATATGAATGTCTGGTCATTTTTTCAAAGAATTATATGAACATAATTTACTGTTTATTTAGCTTACAACATTCTAATTTATTTCCAAAATACATCTTAAAACATTAATTAGTGATTAAGTAATAATGTATCGTACTAAACTTTAGGCTTCAATTTAAGAAAAAGTTGCTCGTTTTAGTTTGCGATATTTATTGAATATAAAAATGATTTTGTTACATTCAGTTGCCTCAAACTTTTATAGAAAATTTGGTCGACAATATTCTCAATTAAAATTTTACAATTCATTATGTATCGGATCCTATCGAATTGTACACCGAGAAAGTTTTTTTGCGATAAATAAAAATAAAAATGTAAGTAGGAGTATTTATACTTCTACGATTTTTAATGATAAAAGTGAAGTGACGGACTCCAAGGAAGTCGCAGATAAATTGAATACAAGTGATTTAACGAAAGAGACGAAAAATTTACTCAAAGATAAATCATTGGGTGATATAATAGTTAAGACTGAAACTGATGCTGACAATGTAGTTACTAAAGTAACTATAGAGAAAGCTAAGACCAAAGAAAGTCAAGAAAATGTTAATAAAGTGGTTTCACCTCCAAGTATGAATATGAATAAATAGAAATAAAATATAAACAAACTTATCTATCATCTTTTTTATTATTTATTTAATTTTCAGAAAAGAAAAGGCTCTTGATTGATTTTTCTGCTTCATATACTGAGCGGAATTTTATAACACCTATGAGAGCTATGACTGAATACCTACTGAAGCAGTCAGACTTGGAGATATTGCCAAAAGTCCTAAGAAGATCACCATATGAGGCAGAACCACCTATTACAGTTTATTACAGGAAAGATGTTGAAGCAAAAGCTATTGAGGTAATCTCAAGTTTCCAAATTTAATTTTCTTACTCATATTAATTATTTACTCATAGTAATATAAGTATTAAACTTTAGATTTGGGGTTCAAAAGAAGCTCTTGACAAAGAACTTTTACGCAGAGAATTAGATAGAAGAAGATATGAGCAAGGTAAAATAGGAAAATGTTAATTCACTTGCAATTCTATTTTATGTAAAAAAAATTTAATTGACAATAAATTTCTAGATGTGTTTACTGTCAAAAGAAGACTCAGAAATTATAGAAGAGAAATGGGCCATAAAAGATTGAAGCATGGAGTGGAAGAAATGGGATTAAAAACAGTCTCAGGAAGAGTTGTGTTAACAGCTGTTGGAATGTAAGATAGATTTCATATATTTATTTTAAAGCATAAAATAGCTTTGAAGTTAAAAAAGTATCACTACCAATGTTGAGTACATATGAATGCTTTTTTATTATTAAGGAAAAAAACACATTTAAACTTGCAATAGATATATATTCTAATGTTTAATTGTTTATATTTCAGAAATGGTTGTAACTTTCTATTCAAGCTTTGTGCATGGTTGTACACAGGATCACATAGCTTATTTTCTGAATGCATACATTCTCTTGCTGATACTGTTAATCAACTTATATTAGCTTATGGAATACATAAGTCTGTACAAGTAAGTTTACACTGTTCTACAATGAAAAAAAGACTTTTTATATTAAAACAACATAAATATCACAAAGCTTTAAAATAATTTTATATTAAAACAACATAAATATCACAAAGCTCTAAAATAATTTCAGATTGCAGACCCTGACCATCCATACGGCTATACAAACATGAGATATGTCTCTTCATTGATATCTGGTGTTGGTATCTTTTGTGTGGGATGTGGTTTGTCATTCTACCATGGGGTCACTGGTATAATAGACCCTCAACCACTCCATGATTTCTACTGGGTAAGTGTAAAAGTTTACCTATGATATTATTGGTACAAGTGTATTTAAAATTAAAAAATATTTTTCAGGCCTATTTTGTCCTCGGTGGAGCTGTTGTCTCAGAAGGGGCTACATTAATGGTAGCTCTAAATGCAATTAAAAAAGGTGCAAAAGAAGCTAACATGAGTTTGTATGAATATGGTAAGGAGATTATTTTGACACTGTTTTATTTGCTAATAATATGATATATATTGTATATTAATTGTAAATATTCATGAAAGTAATTTAATAATTTTCATTTCAGTCATGCGAAGTTCAGATCCATCGGTAAATGTTGTTTTGTTTGAAGACACTGCAGCTGTGGCTGGTGTTATTGTAGCAGGTAGTTGTATGGCAATATCCCAGTATACAGGAAGTCCGCTGCCAGATGCAATAGGTTGCATTCTAGTTGGCACTCTGCTCGGTGGTGTAGCATCTTTTATTATACTTAGCAATGTCGGTGCTCTTGTTGGAAGGTAAAATAAATTAATTTATGATATTGTAACTGTCGAGTCTCTTACTATATTATAGAAAATAATTTTATTGCAGATCAATTCCACAAGAACAATTAGATGAGATAAATAGTGTGCTAGAAAGGGATTTCATGATAAGAGCTATACATGACGTAAAGGGTATAGACATAGGAAGTAATCTTATAAGATATAAGGTCTTTATAAACATTGTATTTGTTTATAAAATTTGAAACTTTAAATGAGTTAATAAAAACTGTTTTTTTTTCAGGCGGAAGTAGACTTTGATGGTAGAGCTCTAACTAGATCATACTTAGAGAAACATGATTTAAACATGTTATTAGAAGTAAGTACAATAATTATTTAAAACATTTCTGTATTTCATGTAATCTAATACCTGTCGAACCAGTCTATCGCCTTTTGACATTTATTCTTATATATATTATTTATTCGAATACTGCTACTATTAGATCAGTAGTAGCGATTATCGGATTTTGCAGTAGAATAAAAATATACTCGCATAAAAAAATATTCCTTTTCTTGGCTTTATATTAGCAAAAAATTGCTATGCTAAATTATACTTCAATTTAAAAAGTCTTTCTTATAGTAAGTATAAACATGAATATCAGTAGTATTTATTTATGTTTAGTATATGTTTGGTATATTTACTATTTAGTATTTTTAAAGTGATTGACTATAAAATATTCCATAGGATATGAAAAAAATTGATACCATAGACGACGTAGAGGCATTCTTACTAAAACATGGAGAAAATATTGTTGATATGTTGGGAGGAGAGATTGATAGGATAGAATTGAAGTTAAGGGTAAGTTGAGTATTACTTTTATTATTTTAAAACTAATAATATATTAGGTCATTATAAATTTCTTGTGTGTTTTCAGAAAAAGTTTCCGCAAATTCGTCACTGTGATTTGGAGATTCTATAAGAAAAATGAAAGTAGCTTACTGGCTTGTAACTTATATTAACTTAAATAGCAGTTATTTAAAAGAATATCAGTTTCGATTAAAGTAAATTCTGCAGTTGGTAATAGTTAAAAACCTATATTTAGATCTCTAATCTCATGCAATAAGCAATCTGGGGATAATTGCTTCATAACTATTACTAAAATATACGAAAATTTAAAACGATAAAATATCCCTTGTAGAAAATAAATGTTATTTAATTAATTGCTATTTATTTTTGTTTAGGACGTAAATACTTTAACCATTTATCTAGCTAGTAGAAAGTAAAAATATTAAATAACTCCATAATATACTTTTCGAAAACTAACAACTTATTTAAAGTACACATTTAGACATGTTTGAATGTGTGAGGGAAAACTAAATTTTGAATCGGTTCCACCCAATTGAGAGCTAACATTTTACACACTTTTGGTGCTGGTGACAATACTATTTAGTGTATTAAATTTATTAGTTTCAATACCTGTAGGGATTTAACACAATCTTTTTTTATAAAAATATAATTTAAATCACTGCTATTTTCAAAGAATACTTTGTAATAAGTTCATAATAACAGTGTTTTTAAAATATTTACAGTATCCCATTGCAGTTTGATTCATGTATTTTGAATTTCTATTAATCAAATGCTTTCAGGCATTATAAATTTGTATATCATGGATATTTTATTAATGTCTAATATTATTTAAAAACCTCTGTGATTTTATTGTATATAGGTTTTACAGAGTTAAGTATAAATATATGTAACCTAAAACTCATTATGACTGTAAATAAAATTGTTGAATGACAATTTGTCTTTTATTTTGCATGCAAATAAGGCACATTAATAAGTAATAAACTTAAAATAAAAATAATAATTTTATTGGTACAAAATATATAACAATGTATTCAAGTTACAATTGCATAATAAGGTCAATAATAATAATAAAATGCATAAGCAGCTTCAATTATTACTGTTAAATATAATCAAGATTATTTTTACCTGTCATTCACGGTTACATAAAAATGTTTTTTTGATATCTCAAAAACAATAAAAAAGTAAAGTTTGTCAAGTATATTTATTAGGTAGATTCAAAGAAATACATCTGCAAAGTAACAAGCATTGAAATCAACGTACACAACCCAACCAGTCTTTCATAATGGTGTCTAAATGCAAATGTACTTCATAATTGCATATATTTGGAGAAACAAACAGGTTGAAAATATCTAGCATTTGACTAATATTAAACATTGATTTCGCAGATGCTATCACAAAAACGTCGTTCAAGCCCATTTTCCTAAAGTACCAATTTTAATAGTAAATGCGAGAGACAATCTACCTAAAAAACTACATATCTTACAAATGATAATTGTTATATAACAGGTTTAGTCTGTGGTAAGCACAAATTATAATGTGCAGTTTTGTTCCAAAAGTCTGAATTCTTCCATCCACACCAGCCTTTATTGACAATTACATTAATATCATCAGCACCAGTGTAGTGAGGATCTAATATAAGGTAACGAGTGTCATTTGTTACGGAATTGTACTCAACGCCAATAATTGTATGTGCTAATACACCACCACCTGTAAAAATATACTTAGTTGATTAATATGCTATGTGGAACATTTCTTACAACAATGTTTATAAATTATTTGGACAGACTGACTGATCAATGGATAGCTCAAACTACTACAGCATAATTTTGTAACATAGATAGGCTTAATTTACAAAGTATTAGGTATTGGAAATGTCAATTCTAAAATGCACAAATACAAAATGTTTGCTCATACAATATGATGATTGGGTTATACTAATCAAACCACCATTTAACTCAAAATTTTAAGTCAAGTGTGCAAATGGTGTTAGATTCCTACAAGGTAACAACTCAATATTTTGTAAATACTTATCTTATGCCCTAATTCTGATACTAACTTCTTATTGTCAGTAGTTAAACTGCACACATTTAATAAAAAAATCTACAAACCTATCATAATAGGACTTCCATGTTTCTGGAAATGGTGTACAAGTTCAGGAGTGTAATTTATCAACTCTGAACCTGTATTTGCAAATATAATTCTTGATTGTACACCCAAAAGAGTTTCCAAACAGAACATCACTTCTGTCGATCCTATCCATTGCTTAGAACCTAAAAACGAAGATGGCTTATCACCAATTTTAACAAGGCACTGTTGTATATCTCTGTGAGTTGGTATATTAACTGTTGTATACCCCTGAAACCTGAAACAAAATATGAATATTAATGCAATGCAGCCAACATGTCAGAAACATGACAATTTGTTATTGAAATAGTTTCTCAAACACGATTTAACTATAAGGTGAAGTGTTAAAAAAGTACCTAAACCATGAGAATATAGTTTGCATTGAGCGGTAAGCACAACCCCATCCATCATCATTGAAATTGTCTTGCATATAATGATGATATGTATATCTGCCGCGGACTAATGCTACTGTTGTGTCAGGTTTAACTGGTGGAGATGGTAGGGCCTCATGAGTATTTATAAGTTTTCCAAGATTATTGGAAAATGCATTTCCCCTTCGAAACATTGGTCTATCCAATGGTAAACATAACTGCTCGTGAAGTAGTCTTCGTTCTTTCTCTGAAAATTAGTATTATATAGTCAAAGTACAGGAATAATTAATAGCATTTCATTATTCTCTTATCTCACAAGGTATTGTCAGTTTCAAATGCGAATAGGACAGTATAGCATATTTTGCTAGAAAATAAGTTAAATGGATATATACAGTAAACTGTCACACTCATTTCTAGTAGTATGTTGTAAATAAAAGTGAAGCTCAAAATTACAAAAATAAGGAAAAGGCTACTCAAATTCTTCTACTACACCTTTTTTGCACACAATTTTTTTTTCAAGATAATCCTTAACTTTCAGATATTCCTGAAGCATATGTAATCTTATATATATATATATATAACCAGTGTTGTGAACATATCTTTTTCGGAAAAAAAGATAAAATAATCTTTTTTTCCGAAAAACCCGAAGGGGGTTATGAAATTACTTAATTATTAAGCATATTCTAGTTCTGTTATCCTAGTACAAAAAGTAAGTCAAAAATCTTACCCATACTCTCATCAGGTATGTCTTTCGGTACTACTCTTGTAACAAAATGTCCAAGTTCCTGAGGTAGAAAATGGAAAGTTTCAGGTAAACGTAGGCCAGCTCCATCACCAATGCCCTCTTGTCCTGAAAAAGATTCCAAATATAAAAATAACAAATTTATTTTATTTGGTAACCAATAAAATATATATGTATTTTTTTAATACAAACCTAACTGCTCCAGCAGTACAGTTTCAAGTAATTTGAGAGAGCGACAGGCAGCTTCTACTAATGCCGTGTATAGTTCAGAGAGCTTCGTACTTCTGTGAATCATTGCTAATGTATCTACTCTTAATGGCATGCTAATACAAAATGCAGCTGAAAATTGTAAAAATAAATTAAACTTAGTAAAAAATTTTTAAAGTCGAGATGGCCCAGTGGTTAGAACGCGTGCATCTTAACCGATGATTGCAGGTTCAAACCCAGGCAAGCACCGCTGATTCATGTGCTTAATTTGTCTTTATAATTCATCTCGTGCTCAGCGGTGAAGGAAAACATCGTGAGGAAACCTGCATGTAACAAATTTCATAGAAATTCTGCCACATGTGTATTCCACCAACCTGCATTGGAACAGCGTGGTGGAATATGTTCCAAACCTTCTCCTAAGGAGGCCTTTAGCCCAGCAGTGGGAATTTACAGGCTGTTGTTGTGTTGTTGTTGTTGTTAAAAAAAATTTCAATTTTATTAAAAAACGATTAATGGAGCACTTACGTTTTCTTTGTGTTGTCATCATCTTTACTGCAGTTTTAACAAGTTTCTCTGATAATATGTCCTTTGTAGCTTTCAATACTAGATTCACAGGCACTATTTCCTTAGAGTAAACATAATCAAGAACATCATTATTGAAGTATGATACACATTACAATGAATAATTAAAGCATATTAATAATATACTCACAACTTTATTCAAAGTGTGTTTCTTTTTCTTAGATGACTGTTCAGAACTTATTGAGTCAATGAATTCTCCAACATTTGTCTCTGTACTTGTACCAGTTACACCAACATCAGATGCTATTCCAAATAAATACACCGCAGTCCCATCTATTTGAAATGATACTTCTCCAGATGCTATCTAAAAGTACATTAAATAAAACTGAAGTTAGTGTTGTAATTTACTGAAGAATATTTTGGATGTCAAAAAACTTTGAACATAATTGGTAGTTTTGCTACCAAGAGTATCATGATTTCCTCAATAATTAGCTATAGCAATCTAGTAATATATAAGAAAATAAATAGTTTTTTTACATAATCTCTCCTGGGATTACATTATATACTTATCTTGATAATAAAACAAAATGCATAGAATCTTTCTTAATTACCTTTTTCCTTTTATTTTGCAAGATATTTTTTACTCCAGGCATTGTTGCTTCACAAGTTAATGGGAGAATAGTATTGAGACGCACATGAATAAATTGTTTCCACAACTCTTCAGTTGGAAGAACCTCATAGGTTGTCTCTTCAAATTTTTCATGGACTAGAAAGTGTGCTTTTATTTCCTTATCTTCATTTATTATAATAAAAAGCGGATTATCAGTTATATCTACATCCTAAAATAAAAAATTAAAAAATAAATTATTAAAAGCTATTTTTTTTATTTATTAATCCAAAAAAGCCTTGGCCCCTTTTATTTTCTATTCTATTCTTTTAGGTATTTTTTTCATTTAGATTTAAAAAAAGTTAGACATGTTTTAGTTGACACTTTCATAAATGTTATTATTATATCTAACCTGAAGTATCTCTTTAGACCTTGATTCGATGGAAAGTGATTTTGCAAATTTTACAACACCACATAATTCTATTTCAGCCGGCAAGGAGAGAAGAAGTTGTCTATAATTTTTTGTTTCACTCTCAAAAAATTCCAAGCTCATCCCAACCACAAGTAATGTGCCATCGTACATGAGACCAAAAAGACATCCTGTAGTCTCATTTGTATCGATTTTGGATAATCGCTGTAATCATATAACATTTTAATCATGTTTTTCACAGAAATTCGATTAAATGAAGTGATGGTGACGTATAAACTGAAACAATCCTTAGTAAATTTGAATAAAAAAAATTGTATATTTATTTTTACACACGTGTTAATAGTAAACGTTATTAATGGAAAAGATAAAGAGAGAAAGTAATGATGAATACACAAAATAACTATAAAATTAGTATTTTACCTCAAAAACATATTTTGATATTTTGAGACGTGGTGACATTTTTATGGAATGTTGCCTGCATTTATTTGTTATTTCACTTTTTTTCTCGCATGACAGTTGAGGCCTGAGTTGCAAGTGTTGTTATATAAAAGAATTTATATTTTAAGGATGTGTATAAGGTCAATAAGGCGATACATTTAATATTAAAACTCATGATTACATAAAAATTGTCATATTATTATATTGCGTTCTTATAACAATATACCCGCATTATAATTAATATTTTTGTATTAAGAGTATTGCTAAAAATGAAAAGATTCTGTAGAACAACAGTAAATGTACAGGGGTATATTTCTGTCAGGGGCTTTTTTAGACGAAATTAAATTAGACGGCATATTCTATTCATTTAAAATCAAAAACAAGTAGACAAGATTGAAAAGTTCATTGGAAACGCCATTGATAATAAATATAAACTGTACTGGCATAAATCTACATATAGTAGTGTAAAAATTGTCGGCAAATTCATCGGCTGAGCGGTGGGTGCTTCAAAAAAGAAAGTAGAACGCGTAAAAAAATTAAACTATAAAATTAGAAATACACTCGAAACTTGGCTTAAACGTTATTTGGCTTAAAACACTCAATTATAGGTATATGTTATTATTCGAAATAGTACATTGGAGACATTTTAAAAACATTTTATTTAATTTTGTGCAAAACCTACCTATACCAAATACATTTTTATCATATTATGTACTTTCATATTTTCATGCGTCCATAGTATGCTACATGATCGCTGAAAACTACAAAGGTAATCAAAGAACACAGGTTTTGTACATCATTTTATTTCATTTTTTAAACATGTCTCAATAACTTTACCAACAAGTTTACTTCTCTCTTTTGCTATTGCTAATGTTTTTTTCTCAGCTTCAGTTGAAAGATTACTGCCACCAAACTTTTGAATTCCACAAAACTGTTCATCATTACAACAAATTATTAAATTTGCTCCAACACCACCACACATTTCTTCTTCATCTGCTGAAGGATCAATCAATACTATACTCCTTAAAATAAAATTTAATTAATATTATAAAATTCTTATTTAAAATCAAACAACTAAATGACTCAAATTCCTTATAAATATTAGCCGATTTTAAAAATATATGGACCCAATAGGGGTAAGTGTAAGTTATTAATATAATTAATTAATTTTATGACTATATACTATATATATGTATACTACTATTATAAATAAATATAGATTACCTTGGGGATTGCTGATAAACTGCAAAACTTGTTGCAATAGGCAGGCCAGTAATATTTAGGGGTGTCCTAACACTTGTATCTACTACAATTTCCTCAGTTTCAATATCATAATTCACCTTTGGTAATGTCACTGTAATGAAATAAAATGCATAACGCAACATATTGTATAAAAACATATAAGACATTTGAATTAAAAATAAAAATTAATTAAAAATATAAGACTTTGTCATAGCTTTGTTATTTTTACTTAAACAACATCATTGAAATATGCATCAGATAAAGATGTAGGTTTTTATTAGTGATTCAATAGAAAGGTTTTAATGTGATGTAACTGCAAACAAACCATAATTTGAACCTTGTTTCCATAGATTAATATGTAATAAAAAAAAAGAGAACCAAAGATGTTGTCATTTAATATTTTCTTAGTTGTTAAATGACAACTTTACTTTATTTAAACTTTCAAATATTCAAAACATACTTACATGATTTTAAGCTTGTCATTAATGTTATCATACAAGCATCCACTATACTTCCATCATTATCTAAGCAGACCATATCGCAATATACTACCCAGGCTAATTTGTCAGGCACAATACATAAATCTTTTAAATTAACAGATTTTGAGTTTACACATATATCAGAAACTATATTGCTAACAACTTGAGCATGGTCTGAAGGTGGGCCTGGCCGGAATTTAGAAGAACACAGTGGTAGAAGTTCTACATTGGTAACGAAAAAACCTAATTCGGGCTCCTCTGCTCTAGGTTTCGCTAATTCCTGAAAAATAATTGTATCAATACAATGAAATGTTATAAACTTTAAATATAATAGTGCAAATATATATTCCATTATATGGAAAACAAACAATTACTTACCAATTTTATGCCACAAACAACAGTAGTATTTCCACATTTTACAACAGCCGAGGCATCGGCCGATTTTATTGCGTTAACATTGAGCTTTATGTCACGTTGATCATCAAATTTTCTGCCGTCAGGTCGTACATTGCGATTAATATAATCATTAAAGTACTTTACTGGATGAATAAGTCTGGAAGTTTAAAAGTTTTAAGTTCGAAGTTTTTGATTGAAACATGTTATTATTATGACAAATGTATCGCTAACTTGTATACTTCGGCCATATTATTGATAAATTAGGAAGGGTGTATAAAAGGCATTAGATTTAATAAACTTAAGGTATTAACTATAAAACGGCTTATATTATTTGATTTTTGATCAAATCTAACAAAAACAATTTAATGTAAATGGTAAACTCAAATGTTTTAGGTTACTTTTAACAGTTTCAACTGACACTTTTTTTTTTTATTTATTTTGCAAAGAGTGTGAGCTATACAGTCACTACCTATACGGTCCTGGGTCTGTCATCAGTCTTTCAAGTAATTTTCAACGTATATTTATATTCAGTTTTCACAGGAGACAGTTTTTATTTTTGACAAACTAGTTTTATTAGTATTTTTATTAAATTTTGTAGATGATAAAGACATATTTATTTTCAAGCATTTTTGGCACATCAGTCACAAGAAGTTAACTTTTAAAATTATTTATAATGAAACACCATTATCAAGATGCTATCCAAATTTGTTCTTATTTATTGTTCCTCACAAGAAATTATATGTAGCAATAAAATTTATTCTATACACTCCAACTAATGCATATAAATTTATTTAACTTATTTTGAGTGCCAAAAATACGCAAATTTAATTATATTTAACAGGTACTCGGTTCAGCAATGATTTTTATAATTTCAGGGTGTCTCATACATATTTTTTTCATTAAATATATTATTAAATACATTATGATTTTTTTCAGTTATTAAAAAATATATAAATGTAATTAAATTATATTTTCATGGCTCAACAACAGTTTACTATAGACGCTAAAAAATTGGACATTTTCTAATGTGACAGATGACAGCCCATAACTGACAATTGACAACTCTTTTTTGATTCGGCGATTGTAAGCTGAGGTGTGTTTTTGAAATATAATCTTAAAAAATCAATCCCAATATTGTATGATTATAAGATTTTTCATGAAATTTAAGAATTTTAGTGGAAAGGAAGTGTAATGACAAGTTTATTTTGGTTCTTTGATTTATAATTACAGATCACAATGGCTAAACCAAAAGGAGAGAGAAAAGGTAAATCTGCGATCAATGAAGTTGTGACTCGTGAATATACTGTTAACCTACACAAACGGCTTCATGGAGTTGGTTTTAAGAAACGCGCCCCACGAGCGATAAAGGAAATTCGCAAGTTTGCCGAAAAACAAATGGGTACCCCTGACGTCCGTGTTGATACCAGACTAAACAAATATCTTTGGTCAAAGGGAGTCAGGTAATTATTTTATTCATCTTTCAAAGGTAGAATAATCCATAGCTTTTAATTTAAGTGAATTATCGTGGTTATAAAAAAAGTTTTATTGTTTAGGTTAGGTAAAGTAATATATATTTTTAATGTGTTATTTCAATTTTTTCTATTAAACTAAACTTTTAATTACTTATCAAGTTATGAATTTATAATATGAAATTATTTGTCCAACAAGATTGTAATGAAATAAAATTGTTTTGTTTGTGAGCTGATGATATGTGAACATAGGTTTGTTGAGTTTTTACTGTTATTGGCTTACTGAGAGAATATTTATCCTGAAACTCCAAGTTGCTTAATGCACACATATTTATTTATATTTTCTTATATACTTTACATTTCTGAAGTAAATATACAGGGAATGTTTTTAAATTTGCTATATATGTATTAATTTAACCTTATTTTATTTTCCCCATATATGAATTAGTTGTGTGTGATGAAAATCCTTCTTTCTACATTCATTGATGTTTTTTTGTGACTAATCACTTACATTAAAAATTAATGTTGTCGGGATATTTTAACCTAATAGTTGTTATAAATTTTAACTTGTTTGGATATTATTAGATTATTATTTTAAGTTTTATCATATTTATGTGTTTGTTACTCTGGTCTAAGATGTAGATTGAAAATAATTGTTATTGATAGTTTTGTTTGTTTGTTACAGAAACGTTCCTTTCCGAGTTCGTGTAAGGCTCTCACGCAGACGTAATGATGATGAAGACTCTGCACACAAGTTATTCACACTTGTTACATATGTGCCTGTAGCATCGATCAAGGGTTTACAAACTGAGAATGTTGATGCTAGCCAAGAATAAACATTTAAGTTAAGCTGATACTATGTTTTATTTACTGTATATGACAAATCTTTCTTAATATTCTTAATTATTTAGTAGCAGCCTTAATTCATTTAAATATATATAATATTTATTAAATAATATAGATAATTTCACTATGCCCTGTTGTCACTTCTAAGCCACTCACACTCTAAGCCATTCAACTAAGAACCGCAACATATTTTATTCTTAGTTAGTTTTGTTATGATTTGGGGTTATGTCAGTATATCACATGTGTGCATAAACATATGTTTTTCTAAAAATAGTATTTGTATATATTAATATTTATTCTTTGTGGTTTTAGGTCTGTCCACTGCTTATGATTTAATTTATGAATGTGTTAAATCTTTTTCTGAGATTTTAGAAGTGTATATAAAATACCCTTTGCTTTATCCCTTTTGAGAGTCAAATTAAACTACCTTATAATATTTATTAATTTGAAACACTAGCAGCGTATTAACAAAAACAAAATAATCATATTATATTTACTACACTATTGCTGCAGTGATACATATAACTACTATATGTTTTTACAACATTATTAAATTAAAATAATGAAGTAATATACTGGTAAATTAAATATTAAAATCATAAAGTAGCATAACCATGAAACAATAGAAGAGCTAATTGTATACTAAAAAAACATCAATTCTACTCTCTAAAAATAATTAGATAACATAATCAAAACAGATATTACAATGCTATTCACTTACAGCAGTTATTAGTGATTTCTTAGAGTTATGTTTTTATGACAATCATATTTATTTTTAACTAGCTGTGCCCGCGACTTGGTACGCCTTTGAATATAACAAAAAAAAAAGATTTTTGTAGCCTAAGTTAATCCCTATTATATCAGTTATCTGCCAGAGAAAGTCCCGTCGAAATCGGTTCAGCCGTTCCAGAGATGAGCCAGAACAAACAGAAATACAGACAGACCAACAAAAATTGTAAAAAAAATGATATTTTGGTATATGTACCGTGTATAAATACATATGCATTGAGTAAAAAAGGGCTATTTGAATATTACAAACAGACACTCCAATTTTATTATATGTGTAGATAGCATAATCAATTCTGGCTTTGGATAATGTTATGTAGAAAGAAAATCCAATTTGTTTGTAACAATGAGAAAGTATAATTTAAACTACAAATATATATATAAAGGTAGACAATAATAAATTGATTATATTATTAATTTCAAATAACGCCACAAAATAAATAATATTTGCTAGTTTGAATAATGTAGTACTTCCTGTCAAGGCCGTAGCCAGGATTTCATTTCGGGGGGTTCGAGCTCCAGAAATAAGAAACAACAGGTTTTATTTTCAAATAAGCATAACTAGATTAAATTTTACATAATTTATATAAATTTATTTAAAAGGCCACTGACGACTTATTAAGTGTGATAGGTGGCAAATGAGCAGGAGGCTCATCTAATGAAAAGCCCGCCCGAAGAATTACCACCGCCCATGGACATCTGCAACGACGAGGGCTTGTAGGTGACGTTGCCGGCTTGTATGGAGGAGTACTCTCTTTTTTTAGGGTTCAGAAATCGTATCGGTTCAGAAAAACCGCTGGCGAGAGCTGGTTCCACAGAGTGGTTGCGCGAGGTAGAAAATGTCTTAAAAATTGCGATTTTCGGACATCAAGGTGGTGCGGGTGAAACTTTAAATTTTGACAAGATGTCCGAAGATGAAATTCAGCAGCCGGGATTAATCCGAACAATTACTCGGAATATTCCCCGTAAAAAAATCGGTGGAAGATGCAGATTGATCTAACAGCGATACGCAAAACCAAAGGATCAAGCAGGTCGGAAAATGCTTGATCGTCGACAATTCGAGCTGCTCTGCGTTGCACACCCAGCTTTTTTGATGCTAATTTGGCTTTGCGTTCCAATAGACGGCGGAACTGAACGAGGCTCGTAATATCCACGCCAAGTAGTCCGGTACTAGTTGTGACGGCTATCGGAATGTTCTGAAATCGTGGAGATATGACAAATGATAATTTTAAGCGGTTAACGCACAAAGTATAAATGAAGATTCGATTTCAGACACGAGTTATTCTGCGGTTTTCTTCGACGTTTCCCGAGAAATATTAGCACGGCCGATGTATGAGGTGTCTACGCTACTGTAGTCTGCATAGCAGTAAATGTTACTGGTTTGCAACAAGTCATTGATATGGAGAAGAAACAGAGTGGGGGATAGAACGAAAATTTTATATCAGAGCATGCACCACAGATAACTACTTTTATTCCTTTATCTGCCAAATAGCTGGTGATCCAATTGCATAATTTCCTATAGCAGCTCGTAGGAAGGGAGCTTCGAAAGAAGCGCTTTGCACCATACGCGAACGAAGGCCTTCGCTATGTCCAAACTGGCTACCAATGCCTCCCCCTTGCTCTCAACTACTTCCGCTCATCTATGAGTAAGGTAAACTAGAAGATCACCGACAGAATCCTTACCGGCGGTCGTTGATCAGCTCGTATTCCACCAAGGATGTGACGGCTTCAGGCCTATTATTGGATGGGTCTGAGCTGTTGTTGGTCCTTATAAGAGCCGAGATGACCCAGTGGTTAGAACGCGTGCATCTTAACCGATGACTTGGGGTTCAAATTATCTATACATACATATAATCTCGTGCTCGAAGGTGCTTCCTGCACATCGTTAGGAAACCAACCTGTGTTTAATTTTATAGAGATTCTGACACATGTGTATTCCACCAACTCGCATTGGAACAGCGTGGTGGAATATGTTCCGAACCTTTTCCTCATAGGGAACGGAGGCCTTAGCGCAGCAATGGGAAATTTACAGGCTGTTGTTGTTGTTGAGCGGTTGCCCTTTTTAGGGATCGGATGCACCAAAGCAGTCTTCGTCAACAATTTACTTTAAATTTGTTTGCGTTTTTGATTTTTTTGTAGTATTACTCTAAGCTGCCAGTAACTTTTACACTATTTTTATATAAGATTAGCTTGATTTTTGTCCAAGCTATCCAATCCCTAAGAATAGCGATCCGTCATGTGAATGCGTCATGTATTTTAGTGTGTTTTAACATTTCTACCTGTACCTGAGATGGAGGCCATGGCAATATTTTGCTTTTACTTAACGAACTAGAAGCTTTCTTACAAGTCTATTGGCAGTCGAATGTATTTTTAGTAATTAGAAGTTTTTTTGCCAGTAATTGCTGATAAAACCATTTTTAAAATGTATTTAGTAAAACGAACATTATAAGACAGATTGATAAAACTGATAACGGTTACCATTAAATGTACTAGATACTAATGCCATAACATTAGCAACATTAAATTTATTTAGTTTTTTTCAATTTCTCTATAAAATTAATGCAACTTGCATTTTATTGAAACATTAGTTGAAACACACATTAAAATTTAATAAAAATATCAGTAGAAGGAAGAGGTGTGTGCTGGTAGGCGGCAGCCGCGATCCTTATTCGCCCAGGTTGTAGCAAACCGGTGCGGTGGTGGAACAGGCGATACGGCACGGTTTTCAAGCCACGGGTAGTTACGATCGCTGCCGCATCTATGACGTAGTGATTCTTTGGCCAAAAAAGCCAGAATCGACAGAGAGTATTTTAGGAGGAGGAGGGTGCTGGAGGGTTATTTTTATATGGAAAATAAACAAGTACAAAAAAATAAAACAACATTTTGTTTCATTCATCAATAAATATAAGAAAACAATATGAAATAAAAACATGAAATGAAACAATATTTAAAAAAATATCTAAATTTAAAGTACATTTGCTATCGTATTTTTTCGTGCTCCCTTCGTGTGTTCTTTAAATACTACTTATTTTCTCGTATTATCCGGACAGATTCTACCGCAAACACATTGTTGGAAAAATGTTAAATGCCTCAATTACTCACCGTTTCTGCACGTGGAAACTACTTCCCTAGTAACGATTAATGCTACGAACAGAAGCTATCCTCATCCCACCGATTACGTTCTGCCTCGAGGTGCTAAGTCATAGACGATCTCTAAGGACGGACTTGGAGTCAAAATGTCAAATTTAAAGGTTAACCTTAATATTTTAGAGTTCTCGTAACATCGTAACACCGTATTGCTACAGGATGCGTGGTCTCAACATGCTGAAGTACCAACAATAGTGGTTTGAATTCTTCTCATATCCTCCTCGGTGCATGTATATTAAATATTAAGATAGATTTCCTGGCAGATGTTGAAAGTGCCCAGAACTTTTAGGATCGAATTCAGTTGGTAATTGCCGCAGCGTGAAAGATAGTTCTTTGCATTTCTAAGGGTAATAAGCTGACTTACAAGATGTCACGTGCCTGGGATAAAGCGACGTAAGATATTAAAAAATATCTGTGCGTGATCTTTGTGAAAGAGATGGACAGGCCACTGCCGAGAGCTGCTGAACAATAAGCAGACGATCAGACGCCAGATTGAAAGCGATAGGACCTAAGGACATACCGATCAAGGCGGGGGAATCGTTTGGCTTACTACTGCTCTCATTAACTGCATCTTTAACATTGGAGGCATCTCTAACCAGTGGTGGTTTAATTAAATTCAAGGCATAGGGCAAAGTTTGGGATTGCGGTAGTTAAAAAGGAATCAAGGTCACGTGTCACGAAACCTCGTCTTCGAACGATAGAGTGATCGACCCCAGGCTTCGCTGAGATTGTAGTCTTTAGGTCTCAATTTGGATTCCAGTAGAGTCATTTTTTCCTTAGAACTTTAGTCGAAGGAATAGGAGGAGAGGAGAGGAGGAGACTTTAGGAGAGTTCTACATTTGGTATATTTAGCGATGCAGAAGGGTTTTGATAGTGTTCCTTGTCAAAGCATCTGGTGGACGTTGCGTTTCAAAGGCGTGTCTGAGCTTATATATTTGTTCTGCTTCCGTGGTTAGAACCGTTCTCGGTGATGATGGGCATTTCCCGATCAATGTAGGACCCCTACAGGGGCTCGGTTCGTCGTACGTTCTTATTTAAGGTAGTTCTTGAAACATCCCGAAACCAAGACAACACTCTTGACATGCATTCAGGACAAACCTCCATCCTGATAATGTATTCCGATGAGCGTTCGTTGATGAAAGCCAACTGGAGCTGGAGCGTGGAAGAGTACGCTTGTGAACGGCGATTTCCAACTAAATGTGGTGAAGACCGTATATATGCCTTGCCTTGGGAGACGGAGCTTTAGCATCATCCAAATAGGGCTTGAATTGGATTGGTTCTGCGCGAGTCCGGGAAGTCATAGTCTGTAAATGCAGAATAGATGACAGAAGAGTTAAGAAACTTATACAGGATGACGATGAAGACCGTGAAAAATGAAATAAGCTTAGTCGGAAGACAGACCCTGCCAACAACTGAGATTAATAAATGCCACATAGAAGTTGTTAAGGATAACGTTTAAAAGTGTAAAAATTAAATTTATGTACAATTTTGTATTGGGTCAGAATAAATCAGTGTTTATCATTGGAAAATATGCAAATCGCTTTTAATTGGATTCCATCAGGACAAAGGAATATAAATGTTGCCCGTCACCTGTCAACATTGATAGTAATTTTTTTGCATTTTAAACCACAGCACATTATAACTACTAGATTCAAGATAAAATTACACGTATAAAAATCCCTTGCCTTGATTATGATAAATTAAAAAGAGAAGAGAAAATTAAATCTAATACTAAGTATTTTTGGTCGTATATAAAAAGAAAGAAAAACAACAAAGCTAGTACTTATCCAGCAACTATGAGGCGAAATGAAGTTATAGCGAGTGATGGCCCAAGTATTTGTGATTTATTTGCATCACAATTCTCATCAGTTTATGAAGAAAATAAAGTACCTTCCCATAATATTGATTATATTCTTAAAACCTTGGACAGTAGAATCAATAGCAGTTTAGCGCTAATTCAATTGAAAGAATCCGACGTTCTAGAAAAATTAAAGTGTTTGGATAGCAATAAAGGTTCTGGACCTGATAACATTCCCCCAATTTACATAGTAAAATGCTCATCAAATCTTGCTCTGCCCCTCACAATTATATTCAACACTTCGCTACGATTGGGGATATTTCCTTCGAAATGGAAGACTGCAAAAGTAGTTCCCATTTTCAAAAGTGGTGAGAAAAATAATGTGAAAAACTACAGGCCCATTTCAATTCTCTCGATATTTGGAAAAGTGTTTGAGTCATTAATTTACCCATATATTTACAACCATGTTAGATGCTTGTTCAGTAATCATCAGTATGGCTTTGTTGCTGGACGGTCTACATGTACGAACTTAGTAAATTTCTCAGAAATTTTATTTGAATCTGTCGATAGAAATAAAAGAGTAGATGTTATTTATACTGACCTAAGTAAGGCTTTTGACATTGTGCCATTTTCTGCTCTTATTTTAAAACTGTCCGTTTGTGGTCTCACAGGGTCACTGTTAGGATTACTTGAGTCTTATCTTACTAGCAGACATTTTTATGTTGTTGCCAGCGGTTTTCAATCTAGTAAACGCAAAGTAATATTTGGAGTTCCACAGGGCTCACACTAGGCCCGTTATTATTCAATATATTCATAAACGACCTAACTAGTTCTCTTAAATATTCTACCCCATATTTGTACGCTGATGATGTAAAACTTCTTAAAGTCATTGGGAATTCAAATGATACAATCCTTTTACAAGATGATTTAACACAATTGTACAACTGGTGTCAAAATAATGGTATGAAACTCAACCCAGATAAATGTTCATGGATATCTTTCACTAGAAATTATAATGAGATTAGTACGCATTATAATATAGCTGGCAATCATATCAAATCCGTGGATACGATTAGGGATCTTGGGGTGATCTTTGATAAAAAATTAACTTTTATATCACATATGGACAACATAATTAGCAGGGCATCTAAAATGTTGGGTTTCGTTATCAGAAACGGTAAACTGTTTCGAAATCCAAAAACTAAGATCATATTGTTCAACAGTTTTGTCAGGAGCATTTTGGAATATGCAAGTGTTGTTTGGAGGCCACATTACGCAACTCACAGTTTAAGACTAGAGAGAATTCAAAAACGTTTTCTTTACCATCTTACATTTTCTTTAGGTAAAGCCAAATTACTTCCTACCTACAATGACAGACTAAAATACTTCAAAATTATTTCCTTAAGTCAACGGCGTGACATGCTAGATTTAACGTTTTTATACAAATCTCTAAATAGTTTATATGATAATTCTTTTCTAGTTTCTAGAATAAATTTAAATGTTCCTGCTAGATACCCACGAAAACCGATAGCGCCATTAGTAAGACCTTTTCGTAAAACCGTCTTAGGAAGTAACTCACCTGTGGCACGTTTTTGTAAAATCTTAAACGAGCACAGTGCCTCCCTTGATCCATTTGGTGACTCTTTATCTAAGTTCCGTAAGAAAATGTTAGAATTATTAGCCATTTGATTGTTATTGTTTCGTTATCAATTTTTTTTAAAAACTCTTTTTTTTGCAAATTTTTTTGTTAAGTATATTTTTTTTTTGTAACTTTTCAATTAGCATAAATATGTTTAAACTTGTAAATGTACATATTTTTATCGTGTAAGCTCCTTTTATATCCACATTGCATGAGGTATTCTCCTTTATAGGTAATGCATTTAGTTTTAAGCTTTATGTTGTTATTGTTACTAATATTGTGTTAATGTATTTACTCCTGGAGGATCTTAATAAATAAATAATAAATAAATAAATGGATTTTATATGACGAATTTAAAAGTTTCAAATATCAATCTTTCTCAAAACGTTTGTCATTATTTCAAGAAGTGGTAGTGAGCATGAAAAAATTAAGTATCATACAATGTTCATTTAAATTTTATGCAAATGAGGTTAGACTACACACTTAAACAACACATATCGTCTTGAAGAAAATGTAATTTGGAAAACTTTAGATAAGAAAGGAAACTGGGAGAATGATAAGAAACACGCCTTGCACTCGTCTTTATGTAGGGCTGATTTGTTACTGGTGTATTAAAAATATTCTCTTTAATACAAGCTCATTAATTTTAGAAGGAGGTATAATTCTGTTGCACTAAAAGTAGACCGGGAGATGATAATGACAAAATATTTGGTCTATTGTACCAGTATGGCGGTTCTTCAGGGTTCTAATTACGTAAAGGCAAAAAGGAAAATATGGTCATAGCGCTCACACCGGCGGTCCAATCGCGTGGGCTTTAATCGAACGCGTCAAAAAAATAACGAGTGTCGAACGATTTGTTCCACAAAAATGGTTGTTGAAAAAAAAGAAGTAGGTGGTAGCGTAATGCTATACTTTTGAGTGTGGCTTACAGCCCGCCATACCGACGCGAGTACATTAATTTTTATAAAACAATTCAACCATTTGTATCAGGCTAATTTTTGGATAGCTAATTGTCGTCGAGTAGGCATTCACGAAAATCACCTTGCCATACTTTTCCGACAGTTCCCAATGGCCGCCATACCACTGCAAAGGAGTAATTTTTTTTTCGCCAAACCATTTTTAACGATTACGTAATTAGACCCCCTGAATAACCTCCATACTGGTACGAATGACCAAATATTTTGTCATTATCATCTCCCGGTCTAAAGTGTGTGAAAGAGTTTTTTAATACTTACTACTACATATTTTAAACATTTGGACAAATCCTTAATTTGAAGTCACTATAACCTACCATTCTAAAAGTATGTGGATAAACCCACTTACAAATGCTTTTAGTACAACAACAAAAGAAAATATTAATATACTTAGTAAATATAATAAAACATTAAGATATATTAATTATAAAATATTAATATATAAAACTTTAATTAAGATATCTATGTAGACATATATATAAAATTATTGTTTGTAAATATGTACACTATTTAAAATATATATATATTTGGTAGCAAACAGAAATTAACTTGTTTTGAATCAAAAGGATCTCATATCAGTCTCATCAGATGCGAATCTCGATAGCAGGGAGGGGGCGTTTCTCTTCGTAGGAGGAAATTAACTTCCAATGGAGTCTATTACTTACGTTCAGCGAATGAGACTTAGTACGAATAAATTACTTCTATTTATTATGTCTTCATCCACATTAGCAGATGGATTTATAAAATTACTATTATCTTAAATAAAAATATTTTATAATTTCATTGCTGTCATTAATTTATTTATACCTACACTTTTTTTTGTAATTAATTCCAGCAAACGTATACGTAATTTTTTGTAAAATAGGCTTTTGCAATGAAGATGGCAAACATTACATTTTTCGGACTTCTTTTCCTTATATGCAGTTCAAGCTTAAGATTGAATGACTTCATAAGTTTGTGGAATGCATTAGGTTTGAAATGAGCCTGATCGGTGGCTTCCAAACGTCAGCATGAACAACGAAAACATAACAGAAGGGCCTGGGACCTCTCCGATCCGTGTTCTTGGTTTTAGTGGGTAAAAATCCTATGTATCCCTTCCAGGGCCCAGGTATCTTTTTAAAGGATTTCACTGCGTTAAAAAGGAAAAAAAGCCCCATTCAGCTTTGAAGCTTCGAGTCTCTGTCGGGCCTAGTTAGCCATTACCTCAATTTTAATTATGCTTGTTAAGTAATACATTACTTGATTATTATTTAACTATTTGTTCCTATTAAGTCTATTTCACTCACATGCATGACGTAACCTAATAATACCGATTTCTCTCGGCTGCGGATCTAATTATTCGTAACGTAATAAACTCGCGCATGTAACTGACTGTCACTCGAAACCACTGTGGCTGCGAGCGACATGACATTGTGTGGATATCATATAGTTATTTCCATAGCTGTTATAATTGATAGATCCTGATTATGTCTGGATTAGAATGTATATTTATTAGTTGCTCAGTTTAATTACTTTATGGAAATTAATTTTATGTCTATTAACTTTTGTATCTTACGTTTACATTTGAATTCGTATAAAAACAACGCGGTACAAAGGAAGATATATTTAAAATGCGTCAAGAAACCGCGACAGTAAGTTCTTAAATAAATATTTCTACAGTGGAAGCTCTTTGACCCTTTTCATTTGAGATTACTGAGATTTTTTTTATTTACCTAAGAAATTTCGAAAACTAAAGGGAAAATTAGAATAAGATAGAATGTCAACTTTTTTTAATGCTATAATTTGGTCGATAATGATTGAATGATAGTCACAGTTGTACCTTTAATCTTATACAGGACGATTTATATAAATTAAAATTAATTTGTACTTTCATTTTATTAATTAGTAACAAGTCGTTGCCTTATTAATAATAAGGTGTTTCGCTTGTTTTTATCTGGTAAGTTAAAACATACAAGAGATTGTGGGTGATCGTATTATGGCATTGAATAATTTATTTCCTTAACTTATTTACTGAGAGCATGTCACCATTTTGCAGGATGTGGCATTCGAGGTAGAGGCCTGTCAGCCGCAACGCCAAAGGTGCGGTTCGCTTCCATTAGTTCGCCTAAACCTATTACATAAGACGTCTTACCACACTTGCTTTTGTACGTAACGGTTATCTAGTTGATTGGAAATTACTGGTGCAACAAAGCTTTTAACATAAGGCTTAAGAGGTTTTAGATCTAATCTGGGTAAGCGATTTATATTGTTAGATATACTGCGTCTACTTTGTAGGGATCTCAAAAATATGGTTAATTTAATAATATAATGTATAAAGGTTAATTAAGACATATCCATAATAAATCCAGTAACGGATTCTATGAATAGTTAATAACTTTACGACGCGTCCCTACTTTGCACGAAGTTTTGTTTTAGTTTTTTTAATGTTTTAAAAGTCATAAAACGTCGAACCAAGCGATTTCGCCGCCTATACTGCGTTATTACGAACCATGACTTTTTCCTATACGTTTATTAAACTATTATTGTAATGTATTTGATTGTACACTGCTACATTGGCTTAGTATAAGCTTAACATAGCGACCCAGTTAATCCAAATAAAAGTTAGTAGATTAAATTTATCGTAGTTTTTTAATTATAATAGTTGTTATTTTTTATTATAATAACAATAACAGCCTGTAAATTTCCCAATGCTGGGTTGAGACCTCCTCTCCCTTTTTGAGGAGAAGGTTTGGAACATATTCCACTACGCTGTTCCAATGCGGGTTGGTGGAATACACATGTGACAGAATTTCTATGAAATTCGACATATGCAGGTTTCCTCGCGATGTTTTCTTTCACCGCCGAGCACGAGATGAATTATATACACAAAAAAGCACATTTTTGATTAACTATAATAAATATATAAATGCTATTGCCAAGATTCAACTAGACAAATTAGAGAACTGTAAATCTATCGTTTCTCTGTTTTAATTAATTGACTAGACTGTAATTTTTGTCTCTGATTAAATAGTTATAACAAGTAAAAATTCACAATAAGTATATAGCCTAAGACTAATAGTTGAATACCCCATACTGTTCATTATCATTACATTCAAAACATGACAAGTTTATATTGATCGGGAAAAAATACAAAAAAAAAACAATACCTACTTACACCTAATAATATGATGAAACTTTTTTAATATGACTATGTCTTGAAATTAAGTTATTTATGTATAATTCGATAGAACTTGTATAGGGAGGTAATTACATTAAGTATCTGTTTTTATTCCGACGATAATTATTCCACCTGTAAATGGCTGTGTAGTAGATTAAATATAAAATTAAATTAGTCGTGTAATAACGTATGTATCTAGCTAACCAAAGTAGGTATTTACATGGGATAAAATAAAATTAGGCACTATGTATATGAAACGCTTGTAACTATTCTTTTTAAATTAGTTTTAGAGATCATATAAGATTTTAATAATAATCACATGTAGTTATACCAGTAGGAGTCAAGTCTCTCAAAATATGTATATCCAAAGTAATGTTTGCTATTTTTATAGCAAACTATGTCCTTAGCAATACATAAATATAAATTATTTTCCTATATATGTACATTGTACATCTATGTATTAGTTTTACTAAATCAACTATTATATATCTAATTTAAAACACGCAACTTTTTTTTTTTTGTATAAGGGTATATTTTTTTGAAAGTGGGTCGAAGTATTAAACAGTAAATTACATTTTAAATTAACATATAGTACATAAGTCTTCCAAAAATAAAGTCCATATATTTTGTTAAAGTAAACCTTACAATAAGGCATTCCTGAATCGTCAATATTTCAACTTTACCACAACAAGGAAATCGCATAGTTGGTGTTTTAAAACTAACCATATTTACGAGGTTAGTATCCACAATAATTTTTTTGATCAGTATTATTATTAAAAGTAGTTATAGCTTTATCAACCTCAAAAAGTTCAACTAATACCTCTTTTTCACTGGTTTGTATTTTAATCCATAAGTTGCTTTATGTTGGTGGCATATATATGTGGCTAATTTGTATGTCTCATAATGTGTAGATTTCTTTCACTGCGGTGCACAGGATTAATTATAAACACAAGTTAAGCTCATAAAGTAAATCCTTGTCAGGTTTTGAACTCGATCTACATTTATGTTTCACGTGTTCCTCTGTGCCATTTCGGTTCAACTGACCAATAAGGAAAATGTAGCATGCGGTGATAATGATACTCGTAATATTCATATGATTGTATGTATCTATACCTAAATGAAATTCACAGAGCTCACCCGTTGCAGCGGATTGCATTATATTTTGCTAGAAACAAGACTTAATTGTTCGTGTTTTCTCGTAATTTGAATTACAAACCTCAACTAGTAATTATGTTATTTTTAGTTGCAGCTTCACGACGATCAAGGAAAACTACCAAAGGACCTAATCGTCATTACGATTTTATTTCCAGGCATATTTAAAGTAGTAAAGATAAATGACAAGTTTACTAATCGTATATAGTACGACACAAATTAGATGTAGCATCGGAAAATGCAATGGAATGAAAATAAAAACGATTACTGCCGATTTACACAACCAATAGAAATAAAGAAGTCAGAGAAAGCAAGTGCATGTAAATCGACGCGTCATATATTAGGTCATATGATATTATAAGTTATTACGTTTGTGCAAAGATCATATTTGCATGAGAAATAAATGTTGATAATTTGGGATAGCGTACTCAATTCGGATGTGATCGGTTTAACGAATTTTACCGATGCGACATCTAAGTTGTGTCGTACTATAACCTTATAGGATAACCCATTAGATATTTCATTCACAAATCCACCGGTTTCTTTTACGTATTTGATTTTTTGGTACCCTGCACTATCCGTACTATCATTACACTTCGTGTACGTCACATTATCGGTGCAACATTAAAAATGACGCACTAGCATGCAATTTTCATCTTTTATTTAACCCTTAGGAGATATATTTTAAAAATCTCGTCTAATATTTTTGCAAAAATCATCTCGTTACACCCAGCTGTTTCGGGCGTTGTATGTCAGTCAGTCTAGTTTTAAGTTTTATTAAGTACATTTCAGGTACTGTTTTTTTATTATAAAAAAGATTAGTACTACAGTAAGTAAGTGTTACAGTCAGGGCCGTATTTAGGGGAGGACAACCGGGGCAATTGCCCTGGGGCCTCCACATTAGTGGGGGCCACATTTTTCAGCAAGTTAACAAATACCGAGATATAGTCAAATTATAATAATGTTATTATTTAATAATTTAAAAGTTAACGATACAAGTAAATAAATCATAGCTTAGTGATTGAAATGAAAAAGTAATTAATTCAGGATAATATAATTATTAGGTTGTTCACGCTTCTGTTTGTGTAGGGCCCCCACTTCTTTGTGGCCCGGGGGCGTCCAGACCTTTAAATCCGACTCTGATTACAGTAACTTCTTATTAAGATTATAATCTTTGAAAGTTTTGTTTTTTTACAATTTGTGCAGTGCTTAGTAGAAAAGTTCCAAACCCTCTCCTTAATGGAAGAGGAGGCCTTAACCCAGCAGTGGGATATTTACAGGCTGTTACTTTGCTTTACTTTCGTAGAAACGACAAAAGTTTTCCACAACTACATTGACATAAATTGCTAAATACTTGTAGCGTAAATACAGTTATTTTCGATAGTATTTGTTCATCTATAAAGGGTAAAATAACCCTTTATAGACAAACGAATATAGCATAAACAGTTTTACATTTTGGTATCAATGTGAAATCATCAAATAATATTTTTAGAAATTGTTATTTATTGTTTGTAATACTATAAATGAAAAGAAAATATTTCCCTGTTATTATACATTAAAAAAATGATTTATTTTACGACTGCAAATGCTTTCAATGCGCGAGTTTAAAATGGACTCTCCATTCAGTTTCGAATTGGTGGAAGATAGTTTTTAAAGTTTCTTAACTTTTACACTTCCTAACGACATTTTTAGAAAAATGATCTAAATTTTAGCTCAATTTTCCAGTTAATGGTGTTCAGTTCATATTCACTACGTTGGCAATGATAGATGTTAGTGTAAGTAAAGTAACCTGAATGTAATTTATTCAAACACGAAGTCTTTTGAATAGTAATCGAACGTACGGGAAGTGCTTTGTTTGATGTTATTAAAAATACAAATCGTTACTGATTTATCTAAGGCTTTCATCTAGGATATTATTCATTTTTTTTAATAATATTACACAATGGACGAAATTGATGGAAACGGCCAGAAAGGAGGGCGAAGGTATTATCTCTTGCGCTTGACCGAGCTTCGATCGCTGCCTCGCCGACTTCCAAAGCCTTGTTAACGTCTAATGACATGAGAACAACCGCAGTCTCCACTTATACTCACTTTTCTATTATTCAATCCAACGACTATTATTATTATAAGGACAGTAGTGACACAGGCTTAAAGTTAACGCGTTTTTATTACCTTTACATAATCCCAAAAAAAATATTTTTGACTAAAATGATTGTTATGGGAACATCCCCAGTGTATGACGTAAGATTTTTGTTCTTGTGCATGTTTTTGACGTTTCCACCTTGTATATTTTACATGCAAACTATGATGTACATCGACGTATGGTTATGTGAGCAGTATTTTATAACAAAAAAATTTTATACAACTGCGATTGCTTATCGGCAGTATAATTTTATCATCGTTATTACTAAAAAGTACATAATTTTTTTAAATATAATATGTTAATCCATAATGCGTAGAAATAATACTTAGTTAAAAATAATATTGAAAGCTTTTATAGTGCACTTCATGTTTTACAATAAAAGATGAATAAAAGCTAAAATGATATCTAAATAACCTGTACAAAACATAAAAACATTTTTTCAGGTTTTCTTCGCGCTGATAAAATACTCTATTATCAGATTAATCGAAATAAAAATTCAATAAAAAAACGGGAAAAACGATAGAAAAAGTTTTTAATATGAAATAATGTGAACTACAAGCGTAAATGAAATTAATCGTAGCAGGTCAGAGACATTTGTACACTGCTACGAACTGCGACTAATCGTTTGTAGCAGCTGCTACTTTACCTCTCATGAACAAGATTTCAGCTATGAAAAGCATGACGGGCATGAATAACATTTGAAAATTCAATTTATTCTATTTCAGAAATACAGATATTTTATGTATTAAGAGAGGTAATTCAACTAATTCTGTTTATTAAAGTTGTACATATGAGAAACGTAAAGTTTCAGTTCGTAAACATCTAACTGCTTGTAAAGGTCTCGCATTCAGTAGAAATTTTTGGAGCTCATTTCATCGTGGTTAATCCATTACGGATGCTTATTCCACTACGGTGCATAATCAACATAATTTTATCCAACATGTAGTTTTCCTTAGCTATTCTTTATTTTTGAGTTGCATAAATGATGATATGGTGGCTGTTTCATTTCAGTCCGTTAATCTTTTTTTTTATGGTATAGGCTGGCGGACGAGCACATGGGCCACCCGATGGTAAGTGATCACCATCACCCATAGACAATGACGCCGCAAGAAATATCAACCATTCCTTACAATGTAAGTGGTGGCACACTGACAATGTAAGGGTTACATTGTCAATGTGCCACCAGCCTTGGGAACCTTAGTTATGTCCTTTATGCCTGTAGTTACACTGGCTCACTCACCCTTCAAACCGGAACACAACAATACTGAGTACTGTTATTTGGCGGTAGAATAGCTGGAGCCCGTCTGGGTAGGTACCACCCACTCACCAGTTAAGAATCACATTTTATATGCACTGTATAGTATTAGGTCAGTAGTTTAACATTTGTCTCGATAAGATAAGATTAGTATTGTTTTTGTCATAAAGTAATAAAATGTTTGCGTGAATAAAAAAATAATAAAAATTAAAAAAAAAAAACATTATGGTATATGACATGTCAAATACAGATGCTATCTGTGGCATAGTGACTCCAATAAATTTCCCATGTGTGCCGTGGCAGAGGCGTTGCTTCTCCTAAATTATGGACAATTTTGTGTTCTTGTTGCAAAGCCCAAGTGACCTATTTTAGCTGTTTCATTAAAATGATTTCAGTGAACATGATAATACTTACATAAACCTGGGAATGGAGAAGCTTTGGAGTAATTTTATTATAACTTAAGATTTTTGCCTTGGTGTTGTCGTTGATAAATATAGTTTGGCCTACATTTAATAATAGAATGCTCATCGTTTGCAAATTCAGAATACTACAATAATTTTAAATATGAAAAAATATCATTTTTACTGTAATTTAAAAAATATTTTATGTTTTATTATCGATTGCTAGATGTATGTGCAAAAATCTGCCTGATGACGTCTTTGAAATACGCGATGATGGAAATATTTAAAATGTTTTTTCCTTTCTACTAATCAAATTATCCTCTATAATTCATTTTATGAAATATATAAGGTATTAGAATTCTTGAATGATATTTTTTTATCCCTACAGTGTAGGTTTTATAGACATCGTCTATCGACGTCATAAAACGAACCGTCCACAAGTGTGAATGATAGACCTGCGTCGGTTATGAAATTCGATCTATAGGTGAATCCAGAGTGACCCACTTTTTTGTGTGGAGTTACGGATCGACCCAGTCCGTTCACAAACGCATAGATAATTTAGTGAAAGATGACCTTCGTCGGATTTCTGTGTAAGATATGAGAGGGGGAAGTGTGCCGGGAAGACAATGTCGTACATATTTTAAGCAGGCACGCCCTGTTCGCACAAAGGCGTAATTTATAGGACCGCGCGGAGACGGGTGCCTGAGTTATGTGCCGACGATAGCGACGAGCTTTTAACTGCCTAATGGAGCGATTTACTCCGACCACCTTGCGCCTACTCCCGCTGTTTACGTTCAAGTACGTCTTTAAATACTCTGGATTGTGTAGATAACGACTATACATTTCATTGTATATATAACTTAATTTTATACTTAATAAGGTTATACTGGAATGTACGATAAAAACCAAGTAATTAAATATATGTATATGCGTGTTTTTATAGTATTCTGATTTATAAGTTTAATTTTTTACATTCTACTACATTTCTATAGAAAGGAGAAGCACGCACATCACAAATTCGAACGTGATGTTTATTTATAATCTCTAAGTAAGATAAAATTACAATAACAACATAAGTCCCCAGTGGGTTAACACAAGTATGTTATAATTATCTAGCAGTCGTTTGTTTAATGGAATTTCATCAATTCCCTAATATCGTTTATTCTTTGTGTACGAAATAGTGATGTTTGTGTAGCAGTTAGGGAGCCTGGCGACAGCGTAAGCATGTACGAGCAGTGGGACTTGGAGGTGGGACTCTGAAAGTTTTTCAATAAAACGTAGTCCTCCGAGACAACATTTCAATGGAGCTCAGTGCAATGTTTACGGCCAGCGCGCAAACATTCTATTCTCCTACTGCAACAATCGAATAATCTAATGGATCTATATATAAATAACGAATTTAATATAACATGTCTTATAATACTCACTTCTGAAGAAAATTCTTAACATTGAAGATTCTGTCCATGGTTCTGAATTTAGAGTTAAAAAGTTTAAATTATAATCTTTTTCACAAGAGCTAAGAAGTTGGTTAAACTTACGTAATCGTCTTAAAGTCGGCTTGGCTATCACTTTAAACTTGATTGCAACCTACGTTCGGAACGAAACTCGTGCTATCTTAGGAAAACTTACGCTATCTTAACAGGGGTCGGTACTTTGTTTTGCTCCAATGCAGTTGGTCCAACGAGCTTTTGTTGGGCGTTTTGCATTGCAGGTCAAGAGCAATCCTCGGAGATTGCTTTGGGCTATGCGCGGCTAAAGTAAGCTATTTCAAGTGTTGCGTTTGCTGCTTTACACTTATGTACATATGTTAAGACAGTTTATATAATGCGATTACAAGTATTTGTTAAAAATACTTTATATAGTGCGCACAATAATGCTCACACTCAAATAGGATACAATCCAAACATATACATAAAATAAATAAGATAACGTAGCTATTTGTTAGAAGTAACAAGAACGATATAAAACATTTATTTCTTAGTAGTTGGGTCAACTAATAAATTAACGAGAAGTTGTAATGGATTGTTATAATTGATTCGTAGTGTAGTCATTAGAAGAATCAATTAGGTCGATAGTGGATTACTAAGGGTGATTGCATAGCGGAACGAGGTATTTGTGTCACATGGAACGATCGATTCGCCCGCTCCCAGCCAATTACTGCCGATACACGACCGAATATTGTTCTCAATACATCCGATACAGGGAACACGGTGTATAGTGTGAAGTTACCGCCATGCTGCGGACTTCACGCACTCGCTAGATCAGACTGCGGCCTGCGCTATATCGAAAGTCCACTTCCACCCCGACTATGCGCTATCGTGTTACTCAATTGCGTCATGTAACATACTCTTATTTACAATTCATTCTGAATCAGACAGATATGAGAAAACAGATTTTGACATTGACGTTGATTGAATGAATTATTATGATCCCAATCCTTTGTCCTCCTAAAAATATAAATACTAGTGTTTAGTATAAACATGTAGAAAAATATTTAATAAAGCTACCCTAATATTTATTACCTAGGGTCAAATATGAAGGCCTAATTTGCGTTTAGTATTTCGAATTCTTAAATGGAATGTTTATTGCGCTGTTACTCTTTTAATGCGTGTAATAAAAAAAAATACAACCCTTTTGTCCTCAAACTCGCTTCTTTATAATATACAATATAGATATTTATGTAACGATTGCTTTTACAGGCGTAATGTATGGGAAATCCTCAAAACAAAGCAAATGTGCCCGATAGCTTAGAAGCCATTAGAGAGTTCCAGATCAGATCGATGAACCAAATTATTGTATTGTCATATTTCAATGGTTTTTTCAATTTATGTGATAATAATCAGAATTTGAGTTGTGATGGCCCAGTGGTTAGAACGCGTGCATCTTAACCGATGATTGCGGGTTCAAACCCAGGCAAGCAGCGCTGATTCATGTGCTTAATTTGTCTTTATAATTCATCTCATTCTCAGCGGTGAAGGAAAACATCGTGAGGAAACCTGCATGTGACAAATTTCATATAAATTCTGCCACACGTGTATTCCACCAACCCGCATTGGAACAGCGTGGTGGAATATGTTCCAAACCTTCTCCTCAAAGGGAGAGGAGGCCTTTAGCCCAACAGTGGGAATTTACAGGCTGTTGTTGTTGTTGTTGTTGTAATCAGAAGTTAATTAAAGTCATTTTTGATCGACATTTATTCATATTTGACTCTGTTAACTATATGACAAGTTAAGCTTATGTGAAGCGTCTAAATTATTTTTCACAGATATGGATAATCTGCGATAAAAGATAATTTCGAATATTTATTAATGTAATTGTACCGTATTTATACGCATATAAACGTATAGATACGAATATAAGATTATACGTATAATTCAGAAGCGTACGAATTTGTATTAAAAACATGTATTAGATTCCAGGGAAGGTCTTACGTTGAGTAACACATGCATATTTGAGTAGACCACTTCGTACCGACGAGGATAAGAAGAGCATTGAAGTGTGAATCAGATACCGGGAGTCGTTTAATAACGTTTCCTACAGTTCAAACTCCAAGAAAGGAATTTCTTTCCTTGTGCATTTCCAATTGTGCACAAGATTTCTTTTTCTTGTTTGTTCGAAATGCGCTTTCGTTATCAGTTTTAAAAATTCTTCGTAAGCTATTTTAAAAGTTTCTTGATATTCTTAATTATGATTGTGTAAATAATACTGAATATTGGCTTAGTAAGAATATTATGTATAAATTTCGTATTAGCGATTTAAATTTTAATGAAGTTTGGAAATTTCAAGTGAACAATATTTCTTTTAACAATTTTTGGTTATATCAGAACTAATTATACGCATTCCATTAATCAACATATTTAAAAAATATATATGGTCAGGATTATGTTAAACCATATTTACTTGTTACATATTTCGCTGTTATTTTTTTGTGCAAATTGAAATCATTATTGATTTTGTTACGGATCAGCTGTATTCAAAATATATACTATATCATAAACCTTGGTCTGTCCTTTAACTAAATCCTATCATATCTCAACACCTCTTCCTCTTTCTCTCAATTCTAGTCCATATCAATTAGTAAGTATAGTAATTTGGCGTGTAAACAAACAAAACTTACCTATATATAGTATCTGTATATATACTTTGTTCTTGACTCAATATGAAATTAAAATGTTTTTGATGTCAAGACATTCTAAGATTTTAGAAGGCAATCTTAACTAAATAATCAGGTGAGCTGCGGCAGTATGACTTTAACGACTCTAGAAAGGCAAGAGCTCTCCGCGTTCAGCTGCTTCGCGCTCATGCACTTTTCAAGTACGCACTGTTTATGCTCCAGTTCAACCAAAGCTTAAATTTCGCTGTAGATATCGGTACCTTCAGTTAATAATTAACGTGATCATGCTTATACTAAGTGGTTTTGATACTTTTATGTTTTACTTCATTTAAAAAACATATATACATTGTTTAATCTTCGCAGAGAAGGTCAATGGTAGATCGTGAGAAGATAAGCTATATACTATGCAAAATAAAATCAAAATGGAATAAAAATAAATCCATTTGTATTTATCAGATTATTATTGTATGGTTTTGTTTATAGTCATACACTATAATGATTAACGAATTCAGCCTCAAAGATAATTGATACATTTTCTTGGTGATAGGGCTTTGTGCTAGCCCGCCTGGGTACCACCCACTCATCAGTTATTCTTCCGCCACCTAACAGTACTCAGTATTGTTGTGTTCAGTTTTGAAGGGTGAGTGAGCCAGTGTAACTAAAGGCACAAGGGACATAACATCTTAAGTCCCAAGGTTGGTGGCACATTGACGATGTAAAGAATAGTTAATATTTCTTACAGCGTCATTGTCTATGGGTGATGGTGACCACTTACCATCTATACCATAAAAAAAAATTACTATAATATTAAAGTTGCAATAGTTACAATTCCCAATGTTCTTCTTACTTACATATTTGATATATACACTATTCTTACATGCACTACATAGGTTTAAGGGGATGGATGCTCAAGATATGAAGGGTTCTTAGTTCTTAGAGCTTTAAGCAATGCAAAAGAAGTGCCGTGTTTGTGAAATCCGAACAAGTCGACCCCGTCGTCTGAAAAATCGTGACAAAAACCTCTTAAAAACTTCTTAGGAAATGTAATGCTATATCAGATAAATAAAATTGTATGGATTTAAATAGAAACAAAGCAGTATATAGAATAAACTAAAGTAAATAACGTATACATTTAGATATAAAAAATATACTAATTATTGAATAATGATGTATGATGTCGAATCTGGACCGCAATCACGTTTGACAAGATTAATGGTTCATTCATGTTGTTGAATGTAGACTGCGTTAATGCTAATATCATCCCCAAGGGGACATCGAGTTTCCTATTTAGCTACGCTCTAGCTGTCGTGCTTTATATGCAAATATGTATTTTTTTAAAGAAAATAAATCCATTTTATTCTACTAATATATATGTACATTTTAACAGATCCATAATATCATATCATATTACAATACTGAAAGATTTATCATGTAGCGACAATAAAGCATATAAATTGCCATTGAAAATTATTGCTGATTCACGTCGGTCGTAGGCTCTGTTATTATTTCAGTCGAATGACTTGGGTGAAGTGAAATAAATGAAACTATGTTACACACGCGATTGAGCAAATATTTCATCAACTTGTTGCCACAAAGGACTTCGAAAAATCATTGTATTCGCGATAACATCCTTCGTACGCTTAATAGAAATTCGATTTTGTTTTGAGACGCCTCACACTACTCGCCGGGTAATAAAGCCGTTATAACCCTCGACTGACTTTCCAAATCTGATGACTACATTTTACACACTATATGATGAATATGTGGTATATTTATTTGCCTCAGGCTTGAGCTAATCGTTCGTGGTGGGATATTTACTGTCCCGGGGGAAGTGTCATCAGATAATGTTGTGTCCTGCCGGTTAGAGTTATTCAGTGTCACTACGTGGGATTTACTCTCGTTCAATGGTCGTATTACATTTTATAGTAAAAATGCACATTATTTTACCCAATACAAAGTTCTGCAGAGTTCGTACGATTATTGAAAGCTTTTAAAATATGTTAACATAAAGTAGGTATTATGATAATTGATACATTTTACGAGGTTATTACTGTAAGCGTAAATAACGAGTGAGCGGTCGTTTTTATCGTTCTCATATTCAAGCCATATACATACAGAGTCAAATAATATTATGTTTATTTTTTTTATTTTATATAATTTAAAAATAAATTAAGATAAACTGATGATTACGGATACTACCTAACAACTTAAGTTTATTTATCAGTTTATAAAATGTTTTATAGCATACTTAGTTTGATAGTAGTAGACTTTCGTTCTGAACCTAGTATCAAAACATTAGTAAATATCTAAGTTTTTTTTTTGAAAATCTGAAATAAGTATGAATAAATTACAGAAACAAATCTAAAGTAAACAATATATAAATAGATGCTGTAACCTAAATTGTAGGACTTACTAGGAATTAGCAGATCGATGAATTTGAATATTCGGTACAGATTCCACTTATCGAAGCGTAACTAAATGAAGGTTTATTTCTGATATAGGTAAGTTATTTGATGTACTGTGTTAACTGCGACGAGTAATTATAGAAGCTTAACTATTTATTCAAATGTGAATTTCGGGCATTAATTGAGAATGGCATATATCATTTCTAGAATAGTTATTACAATAATGAATAAACGTATCGTTCCGAGATTCAACTTGATATCATCTTTACTGACTGGATGAATACTTACCAGACAGATTTCAGCGAAAATTTCATTGATCTGAAAGTGCTGCAGAAGTTTATTGACGCTAATTTATCTATAAATTCTTATTTTATATGTCTCAAGTCTATGGTCCATAATAAATTAACAAATTTTATATATAATTTTATATGCAGATATTATGCCGTTTTAATCTGAAAGTTTATTCAGATTACTTACCTATTCACATCACTTTAGCAATATTTTTTATTTCTAATTTTGAATCACTTATTTTTATACACGTTATTTCGATTTATTGTTCTGAAGTAAGAAGTAAAGCTATACGCCTTAAAATATTTTATATAATGTACATTCATATAAGCGATGTGCTTAATTGAGTTTTATTTTATTTATTTATATAGGAGGCAAACGATCAGAAGGCTCATGTGATGGAAAGTGACTATCGATGCCCATAGATATCTGCAACACTGGACGGCTTGCAAGTTCGTTGCCGACCTTTACGAAACATCTACGCTTGTTGTGAAGTTTCGGACATCTAGGTCCGGGTGAAATATGAAATTTTGACGCGATGTCTGAAGGTGAAATTTATTGTAATCGTACGTAGAGCTTTGTACGAGCTTGTCTGATAAGGTACCATTCATACACTGAAAATCAAAAATCAAAATAAACTTTATTCAAGTAGGCTTTTACAAGAACTTTTTAATCGTCATTTTACAATTAAGTGAAGCTACCACCGGTTGGGAAAGTAGATTCTACCGAGAAGAACCGGCGAGACTCTAACTAAACTCAGTAGTTATTCTTTTTCAATATTTAATAAATACAGTCATGTTAGTTAAATGTTACCAGATATTTTGCCGGCAATTAAGAAAACTTTTTAAAATTAGGGGCACACTTATAATCAATTATGAATTTATTGCAAAATATTTTATTATACAGATTAAGGCCTGTTTTATTTGTGATTATTATTATATAACTTACCTAAAGTAATCCAATAAAATATTCAATGAAAAGAGTCGCATTCTATACTGTGACAATATAAGAAAAAGTATTTTTCTTTATAATAATCATCCTAACGGTTGAGTAGTGAATTTGTAGAATGGCACCACATTGCTTTAGTATGGTCCTTTATCTAGGATGATGCCCATCCCAATCTCACAGAGCCTTAATTTTTTATCTCGCTCAAGGTCATTTTTAAAGTAATTTAAATTTAAATTTGAGATTTACACAATGCCAAAATCTATAATTTAATAACAATTTATTTATTTTATCCTATTAAACGTGAAACACATTTATTGAAAATTTGTTTTGGACAAAATTAAAGAGATTGAATCGTATCGAGTCTTAAATGATGGTCACATAAAAGCCTTAACATTGGCGCAATAAAGAGGACCTTTTGCTATAACCATCATAATGAACCCTTTCGGCTTAACAACTTGGGTCTGCATTTCGCGCTGTACCGCTTTAGCGAATGTTAACACTAGCAAGCATTACTAAGCTTAAGCGAAGACAATAATGGAGCTTAGAAAGACATTATTATGGCTTTATAAGTTCAAATAAATTAATGTATGTAAAGATTTTGAAGCCGAAATAATTATTATCAAAGGTAATGTGTAACTTAGTTTACGAATATCGGAGTTAGGAATTTGCACAAATTTGTATAAATAGGAAATATATATAATTCATCAGTCAATATATCAATCATTTCTAGTCATTCACTCACGTCTATTAACTTATTTATAAGACCAACAACAGGTACCAATATTCCAGATCTGGCCAGTATAAAAAAAAATCAGTTACCGGATAATGTTTAGGCTGGAGTTTAAAATTAGTGAACTGTTCACATTCATTTTCAGTTCTAAAATGCACCAAAAGTCGACGGTACAGCACCTAAATTTTATTCGATTACGTCGCATTGCTGTTTATCCATCAAATTATCAGAATGAGTGCAACGCACAAAGCCTCACCACCAAGCTTAAATTAAAAATTGAATCCGAATTTTGATGCAACAAAATGCTGCTAGCATTGATTCTTGATACCATTTATGATGTTTTTAATTTTATTTATATTTCAATTACAATAATTATTTTGAAAGTAATTCTTTGATACAAATCATTCGATAATGTAATACATAAAAAGTAAAAAAAATAAGTATACGTAAATTCTTCTTATGACATCAACCACTAAAAAGGTCGTAATTCATATCAACTCATTTAGTTTCAACTACAATTACGATGAAATTGCCACATTTAATATTTAATGAAACAATTTTGTTTAGAAGGAATTTCGATTGCTATGGAAGTTTTGCCGCGTAAATGACATAAGTTGTCAACTCGTCCTACATCGAATATTAGGGCCATGTTACGTGAAAATGTAATATTTTCATTTATATATACCTTCACATTACATACAAATATATTTTAAAAATAGATTATGATGTCGGATTTGCTGCGTGAATGACTTTTTACGATTAAATGTGTTTAATGTAAATTCAACTATCTCTAATATAAAGTTCTACTGTTCAAATGTATATTAATACAATAATTTAACACACAATTACTACAATTATGACGTAACATCAAGCATGGCTTTGATACATTATTTAATCAATAATAATTAGCGGGATTCTTAATAACCTAAGCCTAATTATAATTTACTACGTATTATAAGCATATTAATCTTAGGAGGGATGTATGTTGATATATATCAGTGACGTGTCTTCATCATCCTAATAGTAAATACTAAAAATAGCATAAAGCTGCGTACATTATACATTACGAACTACTTATAAAGATTTATGAATCCTATAAGGCTATACCTAACTGTTAATGACTAAATTAATATTTAAGAATGATTAGAAATTATTTGAAGCGTATCCAGTGCATATTTAGATAAGTCGTTCCAATATCCCTATTAAACAAATACGGTAGTAGAAGTTTGTACATTTATAGTACGCACATATAATTAATGTGAGCTGCGAAACCGAATAGGAAGCTACTTGAGTGATTTGCGAAATTCGGATATGTGATCGTATTTACGTCGGTAAACTATAAAAGTTGTTTATTTTTATTAATTAGCAGTTATGTCCCGAGCTGAAATGGCCCAATGGTTAGAACGCGTGCATCTTAACCGATGATTTCGGGTTTAAACCCAGGCAAGCACCACTATATCCCAGTATGTGCTTAATTTGTGTTTATAATACATCTCGTGTTTGTTGGTGAAGGAAAACATCGTTAGGAAACCTATATGTGTCTAATTTCATAGTAATTCTGCCACATGTGTATTCCACCAACCCGCATTGGAACAGCGTGAAGGTATATGTTTCAAACCTTCTCCTCAAAAAGGGAGAGGAGGCCTTAGCCCAGCAGTGGGAAATCAGATAGGTAGTGTCAATACAATAAAGAAGGTAAGAGTTTGTTGTTAGTGTAATTTTAGCCGCAATAGTAATAAAAATACCCAAAAGAGATACTTGTCTATTGCCAAAGTTTCATACTCTATACATGCTTATGAACCAATGTGTTAATAGGTCCTGACCTTTCATGTGAAAAAAAACTCAAAGGAAATGTCCGGGTAAGGAGGTATGCTCCAACGCTGTACCCGGCTTGGCTTGGGGCCAATCAGATGAAGCCACACATACGCTTATGATAATGATAGTAAATTGCAAATAAAAATGGATGGGACTGCAATGCAAGAAAAAAATTGTTACATGAATTTCAAAAGTCATTAGTAAGAATTGTATTAATATGACATTTCTAGTTTGTGTTACACTTGAATCATGCCATTAATATATTGTATGACAATTACTTGACCACAGTCATCTGTTCCAAATAAGTAAAGTTATCCTCCGTATAGATTAGATACCTGATGTGACAAATATTCCTTAATATATAACATAATTTGGATCGATAATCCACAATTAACCAACAATTTTGTACATTTTCGTTCTATACTTCTGTTGTTTAAGCAATTACGTAAAACAGTTGTTACGTCGTTACAAAAATAGCTTCGAGAGTTCTAAAATAAGAAACATTTTAAAATATATAGCGGATTTTCTTGTGAAAATACTGTTTGTGAAATTACGTTCTTCGCCTTTTTTGTGCGACATGAAACTGTCAAACCTCCATTCATATTCAAATTGCTCCGCAATAACTCATGTTATTATGGAAGAGCTATAAAAATATCAAACACAGACCCACAGTCCCGGGGATTGTTGTACGGACAGAGAAGTGTGCGATAACAAAAAAAATCAGAGTAACGTAACGGAGACATTTTATTAATTTTCTTTTAAATTAAAAACTAGAAGAAGTTTTAGTTGCCATCTAAAATGATAAACCTAATTAAAATAAGAGCCGCGTATGAGTGCGGTTCTTAAATTTAGTGCAAAACATTATTAGACTTTATGAGCTAAAACTACAGCCTCGTAGAACAGAGTTACGTGATATTAAAATTATATTTACTTAATATGGACTCGACGCGAGTGTTATAACTATTCTGGGATATATCTTCGGGCTTTATTTACTTAGAATTAAGATGACTTGAATAAGCACAAGCGTTTTAATTATTATTACAACTTACAAGAACGTTTTGTTGTTGATCTTTGTTTCATTTGGCTTTTTTCTATTTGTGTACATGTGTGGAGATTTTTTTCTATTTGTGTACATGTATGTGTGTGTATATGAATGTTTATGACGATAAATATGTCTATTGTGCACAAGTAAGCTCAGTGCTCTCCCCAACTCTCATAATTCGATTGAAATATCATAAAAATATAAATTGGCAAATTCGATCGTTTCAGGAGTATGATCAACGGTTTTACAACGGGGAGCTAAACACTGAACTCTCAAGCTCCTTAAGCTTATCTCTTTGATAATTGCGCCTATTTGAGCTAGCCACTACACAAAGAAGGCAATGTGTGTCTGACTTATATACTATGTATATATATCTGTTTCTGTAATACGTACTATTGTATATATATCTGTTTATTTTTATATAAGTTCGTCGTCAAGGATGCAAAAGTTTTACACTAGTCACTTGTGGGTACTACTAAGTGTCACACACTTTATTTTTTTTTCTTTTATCATTACTAATAATAATTAATCTAGAGCCTAAAATCGACTGATACCAAACAAAGTTTACTTATAATAGAATCGGTATTGCATGTCATTGAACTCTATAATTATTTCCATACATATGAAGTCTCATTATTACCTATTAAAATTCATCCATATATCTCCAATTCCCAACCTATGAATAAAATAATGGCACACTGAGGCATGTTTTATGAGAACATTTGTTGTCTGATATTAAAATAAATTATTTACATCCTTTGAATTAAAATTATATTTCGAGGTAATGAATAATTTATGTACCTACAATTATGTATATCGACTTCTATGTTAACTATATTGATGTTATTCATAGCTTATATGCTACGAAAACTTATTTTATATCACTATTCTTATGTTCAAGTAAAAAATATTTTTCCATTTTGCAATAATATATTTCAACGCCTTTTCACGTTTAGTGACTATTACAAGAAGGTGGCAAAGACATTTTAAAGAAGCCCTATCTCTTAAATGATGATAATAACACTTAATATACGTCACAATTGTAATTATAGTATACAAAGGTTCATTATTTTCCTCTTTCTTATAGATTACAGAATTTTTGAGATGCTAATTAAAAGGTTAACGAAGAAAATCATTCAAATTGTTTTAGTATTTCTGTGAGCTTAAGACATTTACTAAAAACCCTCGTTGAAATTTGAATTTGAGCGGCACATTATTCCGAAAATGACTAGCCATAAAGACTTCAAACGCAGGCTAATCGTGGCTTCCGACCTTTTGGTCTGCAAAGAAGGGTCACGAGTGCTTGTTTGAAACATTTTCTTGAATTATTAAGTTACTCTTATATTGCATTTTTCTTATGGGGGACTTGCAAATGTGAGGCACCAATAACTTTTAATTTTATCTCTTGAATAAACGAAGTTACACTACGAAAGTTTTTCATTGTTACTCTTATAAAATGATATTTATTATTTGTTGCCTCTCCTTTATTTTTAATATGTTTTGTTATATACACGTAAGTAGGTAAATGTATAATTACAATGCTTGCAAAGTTTAACAATTTCATTGAAACCAAGCTAACAAGCAGTAGACCACATAAAATTGTAAGATGGGATCGCTTTTCCCGAAGTAATGTTTCATTGTGCGAAATGCCATAAAATCGCCGTAAAAATTTATAAAGCTACTCAATAAAGTTGTACATTAGAATTTAGTGGTCTGAAATATTTGGATTATATGGAAGACTTAGAATTGTTCAAAGATGTAAAAAATATATTTTTCATTGTGAAGAGAAATAATAATTTTGAAACATTGATTAAAAATTTGGGCTTACATTGGATTTTATCTACAATCGAGTGGCAATTTGATTTATAAATATGAACCAAAACAGCAAGCATACACAGGGATAATTTATCCGTAAATAAAAATCTTTAGGTGAGATGTTTATTGCGTAGAGCGCGGAGGTGTGCCGCGTGTGTGTGACAGCGGCCCAGTTATAATGTCTCTTTTCCGGCGTGGCGCGATGCCGTCTACGTGCCAGCGCGGTCGCTGCTCACTACACGCTTGGCGCACGACGAACTGTTTTATCATGCACAATGTACTTATTCTACTTTACTGAATTTATTTAAGCCAGTCTGATACGTAATATCACGCAAGTCATTGAATTACAATGATTTAGTGATATTACGCAAATAGTAAATATGTTGATGTTAGGTGTAATGTTCGTCAATTTATTTAAAAAAAAAAGATCTCAATTACTATATATTTTGAATTAGCTATTCAAATTTTTTAAACATAATAGACATTTTAAATATTATCACGAGATGGGTAATAAAGAAAGAAAACATTATAAGAAAAAGGCTGTATCCATTGGGGTAGTGTTATTGAAAAGGCTTTAAAACCTTCTCTGTATGAAGAGAGGAGTACTTTGACCAGCGGGACATTTGCGGGTTATTACGTTTTTTCAAAATATTTCATTTATTGTATTGTATCTGGTTTTGGTTGCTCAATGATAATTAAGTAACGCATACACGTTACTGAAATATTATATAGCAACCAAAAAAATAAATTAAAAAAGAGCAGGTTTTTCCAGGATTGTTTATTGTTAGGGAATTCTCCATTCAGCCGCTCGGGATTTATATTTCGATGAAAGCATGTACGGTTCTAATTAAATAAAGATAATATTGTATAACATGTATAAATACGTTTTTCGACGCCTTAGTTCGCTTCGAAAAAGATATTTGGCAAAATTTTATTTTATAAAATAAAATGCACGTAATTAGGTTACATTTAAAATTTACAATTTTTCCCGCACTGCACCTCAGTAGCTGTTACTCGGTGCATCTTCATTTAGTTTATGTTAATAAGTTAGTGCTTAGTTGCGGAGCCGTCAGCATTTTCACGCGAAATGGCAAGCTGCACCTTATCGGATCGGGCGAAGGACGAGGTTTTGAGGGTTGTTTCAGGGGTGGTGGGAGGTACAAAAGGCCCGTTAGTGCTGGCTATCCCGCCGTCGTGAGCGGACGTTACGTTGTATCGAAAACTCGCGTTCGTTTTCATTGCCTCCGGTTCGTATATCCATAGGTTAATCTAATTAAGTGTCGCGTAAACTGACTTCAGGTGAAAATTGCTCTTAAATATTATCGGAACAAGGAATGATACCAGCTCTGATAAGGAAAGGAAACTAAAGGGTATGCATTGTTAACGTAAATATTATCATAACATGATAACTTTAGTTCTTTATTTTTAAAACAAATGATCTTTAATAACAATTATAGAATTTCGATGTGATTTGATGTGCGAGCGTCAAGGGTCAATGACACTTATTTCAGTAATTTAGAGAATTAATTATTATATATCGCAACATACTTTTTTTTATTTATAAACTGTGTTACTTGGTATACAATTGTTAATATGATATATACGTAACACTTATTTATCAATTCGTAATATTATTATGCTAAATGTCTTGACTTAAAATTTCCTATATTATTATGTTTACTATCACTATATACAATTTTGGGTTATTTTTAACGTTTAATTCAGTAATGATTATTCATTGCTTGCCAAATGTCATTTTTTGCTTCGTTTTCTTGCTACGTTTCTTAGTAAATTGTAAAGGATTAATGGAGCTGATTAGAGTCTTGTTTAAATTTCGAATGTAGCGTTGATTGGTGTGTATAAATACTGTCATTGACTCGGGCGTACTGGCGAACCGTAAATTAGCTCGTTAGATCTGGGCCATAAGGCCGATTTCACAAGAGTCACAAATTTATTTACTAAAACTATGTGCTTACATATACATATATTGTTAGCAGTCCGAGGTATATTGCAAAGTAAACAGAGGTAGGTATGTATATTGGTTCTTGTTACGGAAATAATTTTCATATGCAGATTTACGTACAGAAAGAATGCAAATGAAGCAGTTCCGCGGCTACACGTTGATAAAATGCAAGAACATGTTCCACAGACAACGAATCATTTCAATGAATTTTGATTGCTATTTGAAACTAAGACTTTGATTCTAGTAAGAAAATGAACTTCTAAGAAACCAACAACCGCTAAGTTTTTGTTGTATGGTTTTAATAGAAAATAATGCAGATTTCTTTGATCCCAATGATGAATTCTCGGGTGAAGCCAAAGTTTTATTATAAAACCTATAAAGTCTGTGAATATCTTAAATAAAGAAAATGCCAAATTTAATATTGTTTGCATTTATTAACAAAAAAAACCGTAGTTTATGAGCAACTGTTTTATAGTTAACAATTCTTGTCAATAAAATTGTAGTACATATGCAAGTAAAAATGAATTATAGATTATAGTCTATTGAATAGCTTGTGCTTATCAATGTTAATTACCTACCTTGGATTCGTTTGCATTTTATATTGATAAATTGTAAAAACATATATTTTTTTACATAACACAATATGGAAATAATATAAGAGCTTGAGATATGTTTGAAGTACATTTAGATGTAAAACAAATCTTGTTCATTTCTGAGCTATAAACTTCAGAACTTTTGAAATTTGTCAATGCGTACATGATATTTCACCAGCAAAAACAAAAAACAAATAAAGGCGGTACGAAACTTTCGGAGTGGTACATACATTACATGCTCCATGACTGAGGCAAATCCTATTACGAACTAATTTAAAACCTTACTTGAGTGTCAGGCAACTGAAGTTATATTTTTATGATGTTGAGCAGCTTATTATAAGAAATAAACTACGAGTAGTTTAATCTATCTTCTTAAGCTAATTAGGTTGCCCTGGATTATATTTACTCTGAGCTGCGAAGAGATTTACATTTCTATTTTGTGGTATTTAAATTTTTACCTCTTTGATCCCTTCAACGAAAATTTTATTAGTAGCACAATTTATAGGCAGAGCGCAACTCATATTGTCGTATAACTTGTATAGACATTCATAGAGTAATCATACAAAATCGCATTGAATCTAGCGGTTTTAATTGTTTTTAAATCGGTTTTACGTTTATATTAATTTTGTATGTTTACATTTAATTAATAACGTTGTATATAATAATCAAATTTATGTGTTGTGAAGCTTACTATTATATTTATTATTATAGTTATAAAATACTAGCTACTCATCCTGCATTGCATATAATAAGGGTATCTTAAAAAAATTTAAATCGAAGCACAAACATACAAAGATTTTTTTTTGTTTTATTGAACTAGAATGATTTTCGTGCGCACTTCTCCTTACCAAAGTTTCATAACAATCTGATGAATGAGTTTTGAACGCGTATTAGACAAATATATAAACATTATTTTTGATTTTTATAGATAGATAAGATAAGAAAACGTCCAAATTCAAATATATGTCACAATCTCAAATTTTTTTGTAAACAATCTCTACATATTGTGCATCGATGGTCACGTTTGGCAAAGATCATCTCACATCTCAACAAATTATGGAACTTATTCCGTCAGCCCGCTCCAATGTGAGTTTGTGGATACACGTTCTATAGTATTTTATCCAGCTCAAAGTGGTTTTCATAGACTATTCTAGATCACGAGATTACTTACTTGGTGGTAGGGCTTTGTGCGAGCCCGTCTGGGTAGGTACCACCCACTCATCAGTTATTCTACCGCCAAATAACAGTAGTCAGTATTGTTGTGTTCCGGTTTGAAGGATGAGTGAGCCAGTGTAACTACAGGCACAAGGGACATAACATCTTAGTTCCCAAGGTTAGTGGCGCAGTGACGATGTAAGGAATAGTTAATATTTCTCACAGCGTCATTGTCTATGGGTGATGGTGACCACTTACCATCAGGTGGCCCATATACTCGTCCGCCAACCTATACCATAAAAAAAAAAAAAAAATACATAAATATGATAATTAAGTAGTGCTTGTCCAGGCTTTAACCTGCAATTGGTTAGGATTCATTTGTTTTTTTTTTTAAATTTTGAACCTTATTATTAATATAGTATATTGAATGTAATATATTTTTATCTCGTTATCACTAAAATCTTATGTAAATTTGGAAATATGAACTCTATACCGATGCGATAAGGTTGTTTGAAACGAGGACAGTGGGAAAAATAAAAATAAGTCTTCTTTTTAAACTGCAGTCAGTAAAATAGAAGCACATTCGTTATTTATGAATAACTATTTATAAAAAAAACAACCTCTTCAATGAAATACTGTGCATGCAGAAAAGGTATTAAGATTAACTTTTCATTTTCTTTCCACGTGAAAAATTCTATTGCGTCTTGTCATGAAAGGAGCTTACTCAATGCGTTTTCAGGTTATTAGGTTATCAAAACGTTTCTTTGTCGTACTGAAAATGTAGCTTTGACCTGATTATTGTTTGTAATGTAAATAATCGGCAAATATCCACAAAATTTAAGTAATATTTGTGGTATATTATTTTATGTTCTCATACAAAAATATTTTACAGACCTAAATTCCATAACTAATATTAGTTATTCTTTAATAGTTCAGAACATTTTTCCGTACTAAAATGTTGTGTGAAATAAAGTAGAAATAAACATACCTATGACAGAAAGTATACTTACAAAAAAAAACAGCTGATTATATCACGCTGATTCGCTGTGGGGTGGGAAATATATGTGACAGAATATCTTTTGACACATGCTTTAGCACTCAGCATCTTTCCTAGAGATTCTTGGTCGCAGAGAAGAAAATAAATAAAGAGCATAAGTAAGTACACGAAAAATACTTAAAGTTGCACAAATACCTCAGTGGTTTTGGCCGCATTTTAACTTTATCTACAGATTAAATTTATAAGTTTAATTCAATATGTCATAATCTATAGTTTATCTACAGACTCTCAAAATATTAATTATTTTATTGTATAAGAAAATCAGTAATATTCGAAACATGAGATGTTGCTGCTTAAATTGAATACATTTTCCGATTCCAATATAAAAATCTATTGCATTAAACTATTAAGGAAACACTTGCTTATTGCGAAAAGAGTTTAAAGGAACATTAAATTTTTTTATTATGGATATCTGATTTGAGGGATCGTCACAAATTGGTAATTTCATTTACGATGATCTTATACACAAACCACTGGATGTATAATAAGATTTAAGACATTACCATTAATGCTATAATAACTAATGATAGGTTTACTTACCGGTGATATAAATAGCTTTTTTAGTTTTATTTCAGCCATGACAATTGAAGACTAGTACAACCCACTTATTTATTATTAAACCGCCAAGCAATGACCGTTTGCGTTTTATTTCTGGAGTAGCAACGACTTACTAGTTTTCCTCGGATTATTTTATTAAATTACAGTTTATACTTACAATAGGCTATTTGACCGGTTTTTAAAATCCATTTTATATTATTTAGTAGAGGTTAAGAAACCCAGTAAAAGTTGATTTATTTATTTCTAGTATTTGCCGAAAAATATCATCTTAAAAATTCCATATTTAAATAGCGCGCGAAAACGCTACTTGGACAATATGGCGCTTCAATGGGGTCGGTGACGTTACTTGCCTGTATTTTAATCTGTGATTCATATAGTTGGCAACCAAGTTTAACAACAAGCAAATTATTTCATAATAAACCCGGCCAATCAGGAGGACGTTTTGTGTTACGTGACAAACGTTTAAAAAATGCATTTTTTATGGATTTTTGAATAAATTAAGTATTATTCTCAATTTTCGTTAATAAATAACCATTTTTAAACTCGTAATATGTACTGATTACACTAATTGACACTTTATTTTTCGTATTCTCAAGTACCTTATCCAATAAATCTCACAGATCTTAAGGTATACGGGTTTATTTTTATAAAAATCGAATAATGATGACAAATCCGAAAGGTTTTTCCTTATTTTGATCGAGAAGAAACCGCTCCTCTATGTCGCACGGACTGGATCAGAATCTCGTTCGTTTTAATTTTTTCTGCAATTTGGAAAGTTTCCAAAAATCTGTTGACTTCAGTTCCTTTGGAGTTTAGTAAAAATGGATGGATAGCTTTTCTTAAGATGATGCAAAATTGATTTATATATTCGATTAGGACATTTAATTCGTGCGATAAAAGCCGTTCAAAACAAAACAAAACATTGCTTTTTTCGTGTATTGTTTTGCTTTCCCTTTAATCTAAAGCCTTGTCACCACGTGTCAGAACATGGGCGCTTTGGAATGGAAATAATTGATTGTAAACAAATGAAAACTGCCACCATGGTAGTGATGGTAAATATGATTACATATTACAAACAAGAGACATTGCTTTTGCTTTCAACTATGAGGCTTTAGAAGTTACCTCTATTATTCTCTAGTGCTGTAATTAGACTAGCTCTCTCAGCCTCACACTGGAGTCAGGTAATTCAAAATCGTGTTTTAGTACCAAGGAGACAAGCTTACCTATAATACGACAAAGACAATATTATATAACTTAGCTAAATATGTTTATTTAGTTTCAAAATAGTATCGTAACTTTACTGATTACATTGCAAATTCTATTCTATTACCTTAAGCACTTAAGCAGTTTTGTCGGCGTATTAATTGCAAATCAAACATTTTAACTAAAGTCTTTCCCGTATTGGCGCTTGAAATTTAAGTTGAAAAAAAAAATCTTAACCTTTATGTATGCAGCAATGTTTAGTTTTAATAACTATTATAAGCGTAACACGCTTGAGAATTGACATTTTACATGTAACATTTTTCATAAATATTCTTGGGATTTATCCTTATTAGGAAGCTTGAGAATATAGTTTAAGCATAAATGAAAACGTCTGTATATAAAAACAAACATCAAAAATGTTTCCTTAGTCAATTTGTTAATTAGTTTAAAAATGAACCATTTACCAAGCAATAACTTATATAACTGAATAACAATCCGCTCCGGTCGTTATCTGCGTCTGACACACCTTCTTTAAAGAAAAACAAATTCGATTATCACTTCATAATGAACCGAGTCCTATTGTAACGCAAATCCCTTTCAAATGCAAAGCTTAGAGTTATATAAAGAGGACATAGTTGTGAACGGATAACTTCACATGGACGAATTTTCACTTGGGCCATTGAACACTTAACGTGTTCACGCGGGCGACGAACTCATGCGCTCTTTACTCGGCAACTTGAATATCTTTGTGTCATATTCACATTAAATTGTATATCACTTTAGATAAATGTATGAAACTTACCTACGAAATACATAAATTCTATACCTTATCAATACTAAATGATAACCTCAAAGAATGCTTATGAATACTTTAAAGTATCTTTGAATAATAACTAATATTATAACTTGAGTATCTTCTAACTTAAAGAAACAACATTGATGAAAAAACTTCATTGATGGAAACCTATGGATAAAATATGTTTACGAGTTAAATTAAGCCATTCCTTCTATTGTTTTTGTTAGTTAAAATAGAAGGCCTATAAGTACTATTGCTTTAGCTAATTGTGTAAAGATGTCTGTTGTTAATGATTGTTCTTGGCATAATAAGCCGTCTTAAAAAAAAACAATAAAACTATATTACTTTGGTTATCTGTATTTTGACTGAAATAATACTTGAACATCATTTCTTATTATTTATTTGTTATTCAATGAAATTTGTAAATTTACGATAAAAGTTTACAAAGAAAGATAAATTATACGAAATATTGTAGATAAAGATTATTAGTTTGTTGGTATTTGATTATTATATTATTAATTTACTTTCAAATTGATTAAATTTTCACCCTATCGTAGACTTCGAAATAACTTAATTATTTGAACATATATAATGTAATAAGGGTTATTCTTTAACTTTATTTTTATAAAATGCTATTTTCATAGAATATAAATTTCAAAATAATTTATTATGCTTATCTTGGTATCGCGATTTTTGTCTTGTAAAAAAGTCTATCATCTATGGTTTCGGAGGTATAAGAAGTAGCAGTAATTGATATGAAAATATTAACAAATTCGATTTAGTTTAAATATGTAGTATTAAATGCACGGAGAATACCTAACAGTTTATACAAATACTATTTGAGATACATCAATGCAGACTATTACTGCAAATTACCAACACAAAGGATGTGATAATGGTGAAGTGTTAACGATTTCCATTAGACGTTATTGGTAGACCTGCAATTTGTGTTCCGATGTTTGTTGGCTAATAACTTTAAATGCTAATACCAGTATGTCTCGGTTGTAAATACAACCGAACCGATAATTTCAGTTGACGTTGCTTATAATAAAAGTTCTTTTACGGACGAAATTTCCTTTCATTTCATAGTCTTCGAAGTAACTTAATTATTTGTGCGTATAAAATGTGCCAAGGTTTTTTTAAAACTTTCTTCTTGTCGTTGTTGTTTTTATAGAATATAAATTTCTAAAATATTTGTTCATATATAAGTTACACGGTTATTAATTATGCTTTAAAATTTATATATATTTTCTTTTATATAATTCTGTTTGTCTTCCTAAATCTCCTTAGAGTTATCGATATTGCTTAGAAATCCTTGGACATTTTCCAACAGAATTCAGACTGACAGTAAAAATGTCGAAACTTTTGCTTTATTGAATCAGATTCTGCTACGCGGGTCTGTATCAACTGGTGAACTAATGTTTGACTTAAAGATCTTGGTACAAGAAACTTTTTGGAATGTATCTATTTTGTGTCACAATGAAATTTGAGTTAATTTGAATTTGTTAATATCTTTTCATATACATAATAGTTAAAAGGGTTGTTAACGATTATCCTATTGTGTGAATACAATAAATCAAAATTTCTAAAAATTCTTTCTCTACAATTAATATTCTTTTGTAGTTTCGCCTCTAGTGAAGGCTGTGATAAATTGTTTCTTAAGCACTTAACTTTTTAGAAAAACTTAGTGTTACTAACCTAGATATTAACTCCTATACTTGACGAATGGTTTCGCGTGCCTTTACCCAACCCGTTATCACGACATTGTAAATTAATGGGCTCGAGCAAGCAATTGTCTTTCTGGAAATTGAATAAACCAGTAAAGTAAGAATTTTATTATTCATGAATGCTGCTATATATTTAATAACAATACTAAGTTTTATTTTTGTTTATTAGTAAAATATCTCCTGAGAGGAAGAGAAAAGAGCTGTCTTTTCTCTTCCTTCAGGAAAGGAGGGAAATTCGACTTTTTCAGCACGTTCTCGGTGGGAACATAGTGGGTTTGAAGTTTGATCTCGTTCCTCAGCTCCGGACCGTTTGCACATACGGCGGCAAAGTAGCTGTCTTCCTGAACTTTAAAAATGTTATTCAATGTAACACTAGTCAAATAATTTATTTTACATATAAGGCACTGAAAGCGGGTAATCACAAAATGACACAAAAAATAATATTTTATTTACTATTTTGGGCCGTGAATTCACGACACTGATTAGCGCCTTACAACACTAAATCTCTAATCCGATAATCTAAATTAATTTTACTGACTTTGGGTTTCGGCATCTTTCGAGGAGCAATCCTCTACTGTGCTTAAATCTATTACCTTTAATAATAATTCATTAACATTGTACACAAAAATTGACTATAAAGGATTATAGCTTATGATACACATGGAGTGAAAAGAATGAGATTATGAATTGATGCGATATGATTGGCTGAATAATAATCTATGATATTCATAATGGATTCACGAAAAAACAGGGTTTTGAATGTCGATGAAGAAGTTATCGGAACTTTCAAACAAAAATTAAAGTGGATATAAGTAGTTAAGTGGAATAGCTTGAAGTACTCGAGTACTTCTTTCGTAATACAGAAGTTAAATAAAAAACTTACTATCTTCTGTAGTTGAATTAACGAGGACTTCTATAACAACTCACTTTATTTTTGTGTAGAATTTTAAGTGAACCAATGAAAATAGATCTGGCATGTCTGCGAAAAAGTAAACTTTGAATGTTAATTGCATTATTCAGAGCTGTAATGCATAATCACATCGAATGAGCGGTATGTGGGGTATTAATATTGACTTTAACATAACAGAGCAGGCTATAGAAGCGCATAGTTATCTCTGGGGTTGATTTTGCCTCACACACACAATAAATACAATATAAAACACATGCAATAAATGTAGTCAAATAAGACCTCAGAGAAGATCTTTTAAAATCCTCATATTGCTCGATAAATGAAATATAAACAGCTTGTAATTTGTTCAAGGAAGAGTATCTAAGAAACTGAGTAGCTAATTTTTTCATTCATCATATATGTGTCTTGTAATTATCACCTACAAATAAAGTTTTATATCCTCTACGATGGACCAACGAAAAGTAGTCCGCAAAGTTTTATCATTTATAACTTTTATACAGAATCATGTCTTATACATAATTATATTTATAATGTTTACCAAAACTTAAATCGTATTCATCGTTAAATATAAAATGATTTGGATTTTAGTACAAAATCAAATACCTTGACCCCAGGAAGGATACAGTATTGACTTTGCGAAGTCGGAAACTTGGTGTTACAAGTTTATCTTTACTTCTCGTGCTTATACAATGCCTGTGTCTGTTTCTATCAAAGTGATCGATTTTGTTGAAGGTGTACATTATATTGTTATATACACTATACACAACAATTTTGTAGACAGGTTTTGCCAATTTTTTAAAAGACCGTTATTATATTCTCTACAAAAAAATATCCTATAAGCAGGTCGATTAGGTGTAAGTGAAAATTTTTAAATGCAACCATTGTACAATAAGCAAAATCAGATATCCCAGAAGTTCTTGCAGAACCAAAACCATATTATGCTGGGTTTTTGTAGCAAGTGTTGTTTTCTTTAAATAACTCAAAAAAGTATTAGCAGATATTTATTTGATTTGTTTAAAAGAATTTCAATTACTATTTCAATTACTATTACTACTATTATAAATTATGTATTTCTTTTAAAATCCGCGCATCAACTATTGAAGCTTGTTGAACGCCTAACCTATCCAATCCAGCCCATTTCCGTCCACTGCTGGACATAGGCCTCTCCAATTGCACGCCCCTGAGATCGTTCTTGGGCTACTCGCATCCAGCTCCTGCCAGCCGTCTTGCGTATACCATATAATATAATCATACCTATACACATAAGAAATATAAGTAGTAATTATCTCATATTCTCGCACACCACTTTTAGGGTCTAGATCGAATTATGGGTTAAAACTACACACTGGTTTTATAAATTATGTGTATTTATAATTATTATTCATGTCATTACATTTAAATTTTTATTTCACGAAGGGTAGTTAGTAGTCAGTGTATATATAACATACAGGTTAGGTAGATAAAGACAGTAAAGTGTTTTAACGATTATGACTTTAAAAACTTTCATACAATCATCCCTCCCAATTTCCCCCTTTCCAATGTTCAAATATCGTGTGATGTCTTTTGTTTCAGATTTCTAGAGTCAATAGTTTTGACTGTGCGTTGATAGATAGTCCGGTAGATTTTATAACTATGCGTAAGAATCATTGTCATAAACTGTTACATGTGCTAAATTTATATAAATCTTATAAATAAACAGCAAATGTAGCATTTTGTGTTTGTGTTTTTGTCAATGTTGCCGCCCAAATAGCAATCAGTACATTTATAAATCAAATCAAATCAATTTTATTCAAGTAAACTTCACAATGAAGCGTTTTTGAATCGTCAATAATCAAATACTACCACCGTTTCGGAAAGCAGCTTCTAGCGAGAAGAAACGGCAAGAAACTCGCATAGTTGCTCTTTTCAAATAAACACATTTACAATGCTGTTATTGACAGTAATTAGCGTCCTATGATTGAACCCGAGCCTAACTCCAGGAGTTTCTCTCTAAAAAGTACTCTTTTAATGAATAGTATGATTTATTAATTAATTTAGTCTTAATAATATTTTTAAATTATGAAAATGGTAAATTGATTATATTTTCCGGTATCTTCTTATATATGCGTATACCATTGCCCAAAAACGTTCTATTTACCGTATGCAAACGGAAACTGGGGGTTACAAGTTTATTCTTATTTCTTGTATTAATAGTATGTACATCAGCATTGCAAAATGAACAAAAAAGTATGATTTTTAAACTAACTAAACAAAGAAAATATATGCCCTTCTATAGTGGATATTGGACGTATTAAAAATAGCAAAATGCTTTAGAAGTGGCTAGTTACAATAACAATAAAACTTTAAAACATTTTATGAAACCAATGAGGTACAGTAATTCACACTTCGATATTGTTTTGTTGAGTTTAAAAAACAAAGGTTCATGAAACTTTATTCAACTTATTGAAGAATTACTTCAAAGTTGTTGAAATTAAACTTATTGTTTATACTCGGACTTTCTTTACGGAATATTCAGAAAGTGGAAGTGATAAATATGATGAATGTTTTTATCAAGTCTTAGGAAGAGATGTACCAGTTTTGGGGTATAAATATATTTGCCGACCACTACTGGAGTATCTTAATATAAACGAATTTTTAAACGATATTTTGGTGACTTTATGTTTATAATGCGTAAGCAATGTCAAATTTAAATTTGGGTATACATAATATGTACTAGCAAAATAAAGAGGACATTTTTTTTCTGCTGCTGATGTACTGCAACCCTGTATAGCACTAACTTAACACAGTGAAGATTGTATAACATTATTCATGAAAAAAGTGCCAACATTCTTGCTCAAACTAACGGTGTTAAACTCAGTTAATCGTTGCATATAAACCCATAATCAATTTTATTATAAGTAAGTTGTTAAAGTTACAAAATCTTCTCAGACAAAAATCGGAATTATTTTGTAAATCGGAAGAGCTATTGTACATTAAAAAGATCGATCAGTTAGGTTAACTTTTTAAGGTTTACTTTGAACGAATGGGTCGTTGCAAGCGCAACATTATTGCAGCTGTTGTTACGAGTAATCTCAGTTTCAGACAAGCGATTTGGCTAGTTGGATAGCATCGCAAGTAGCATTAGCTCTAACGTAGTCAAATTAGACTGCTGTCTCTCATTTTATATGGATTGTGTGAATTAGAGTTTAGAGTTTTCAGACAAATTAATAATTTGTTTTGATTCATATTAAATGTATACCAATATTTTGATGAAAACTTAAAATTAATATACACCAATATTTTTGCGAAAACTTTTTAAATTAGTGTTCGATTAAGCTGTCGTAATTATATTCATTGGTCTATATTAAACACATACATCAGTACATCGCTGACAATCTTTGACAACATTAACATTTTTTTTATTTTTGATGATTAACTTAGTTTTATTCCATCAAATTTATTTATCATTGTTTTTATAGAAAGAAATAAATAAGGATTCCCAAGTTTTTCTGAATAGAAGAGACAACACAATAGAAGTAAACCGAATTAAAGAAACGATTGTATTTTCAAACCAAATCCGTTGCAGACTATGTTTTGGCTACACATGGGTTTGCTTTAAGTTCTATGTAATTTTTCTTCGTTACTACTCTGTATCAGTCTTTATACAAATACTTAACTTTAAAGATTTTCACAAGACGACGCAATAGAAGCAGCTTTTGTCTTGCATTTGTCGCGTTATAATACGAAAATGCAAAATCTGTCAGTAACAAGTGTTGTCGACAGTACCACTACTTATGCTGTATGGCTGTATGTAAACAGTTTTCAGTAAAATAAATTATTTCATAAAATATCGTTAGAACAATTTGTATAGTTATTTAATTAAAAATGAAACTCTTCCTCTGTTCCGAAGTTTGAGAATCAAGAAATTTTGGCGTTTACTTTATAATTGTTAATAAATGATAAATCTTGCTTAGATTTCTTATCAATTTCCTGTAAATTTCCAAAAGAATATATAGGTATAAAGATATCTTTTATAAAACATCTCTCGTATATCGTTCTGAATTCGTAATCGAAAATCGAAACAGATGTTAAAAATGTTGTGTGCGATTTCAGAGGATATATATATCGAAATCACGCGTGTGGAAGTCTCTGGACGTGACCTAGTGTACCACCCTACAACAAATTCTAGTCTCAGTTCTATTATGTTATTCGAATTTGTATCTTATGGTTTATTCACAAGTGTCAGTTTTCTTTGGAATTTTGTTTGTGTTTAGTGAGAGTGGTAACGTATGCGGAGCTAACCCTTATCAGTCAAACTGTAGTCGATAATACTACGTTCTGTCACTAAATATAACAAAATAGACCCCGGTCAGAATTTTTAATTTATATAAAAATAATGAAGAGTTTGATTTTTATTCAAGTTCCTATTTTAAGTATGATATTTGTAATCGATCGTATTTTGATTACATGAATCAAAAACGTACAGAAAAACATGACTGAACCGTATAAGACTAGGTTTCATAAGTATTTTGGTGGGAATCTTTAAAAGTATTAAAAGTAGTCAATCAGAAGCCAAACTGCTTTCCACTCACTCATCATATATTCTAACAACAAAACATTGATGTTGTAAGGAATAGTCAATATTACTTAAAGCTCCAATGTTTATGCACGATGGTGATCACTTACCATCAAGTGCCACTTACCGTTTGTCAATCCGTCTACTTATATTATTAAAAAATATAACTATAGTCAATTTCCATTCACTAATTTGATATTAGTATATGTAACTGTAAACAAATATACTTAATTCATAAATCAAAATAATCAAAAACTTTTAACTATATACCGAGCTTTCAAAATAGACATCACGAGTCGTTAAGAACGCATAATTGATAAATAAATAATTATTGTACAAGATTTTAAATTAACATGGTTATTTTTACAGTTATTAGTTACGGGATATTTACCATGTTTTTTATTTTTATCCGCTGTATATCGACAATACGATATTATCTACCAATGTCTTGTTCACGAGACTGTCTCGTGGAAAAAAAACATGGTAAATATCTCGTAACTAATAACTGTAATTATTGTATTTATATCCCTATCCTAACACCGTACATGTTCATATGGAAGAATGATTTTTGGTTAGAATCGTTAGTATATTTAAATGGATCGTTCAACGTTCGGGACATAAAAAATATTCACTTCAGGGAAATGGCCGGTAGTGAAACCAAGGGTTCAGAGTTAGTTTTCCATAAAAGCAGAATCCACGTACGAGTTTGACTACGGTTACCATCATTGAGCGGACGTTTTGAAATCACGTCTCCGACACATATCTTCCCCAAACATGTCGAGCATACCTCGATAAATAACATAACGTGGAGATAGATATATAATACGACTGAAGCGGAAGAATTAGTAATAATAAAAATTATATATTTTTTTTTTGGTATAGGTTGGCGGACAAGCATATGGGCCACCTGATGGTAAGTGTTCACCATCACCCATAGACAATGACGCTGTAAGAAATCCTATGTGTTATTATATACAAAACTGACAAACATAACCATGTTTGATGCAGTAAATGATAAACTGCATTGTCACTTACATAATATGGGCTTACTAGGTAACCTGACAGTCAACGAGCTTTACGGAAGCTCACAGCTTTGTCTTCACCAACATTTTTTATTGCATGGAGAAAATTAATTAGAAATTATTAGAATAATGTTTTACCCAATGAGCACATTATTAAAAAAAATAGCTGATAATAATGAAATCCGATCTCATTCAATTTAAGCTCATGTTTTATAATCTTGATGATACCATATATGAAAATCAATCGCTTACCAAGTATTTTATTGATGAAATTAACTCTAGGCTTGAAAAGATCAGCTTAGATCTGTTTTTATTTTATATGAAAAAGCCTAAACCTCGTATTAGATTCACTCTTAATAAGTTGTCGTATATATGAAAAAAAGCTTGATGAGTTCCAATATTCAATGTTCTAAATATTTAAATTTAAAATGTGTAAGAAGCGGTTGATTTTAGAACTACTGATTAAATTCCCCCTTACGTCCCCCTTACCTGGCCTTAAAACGCCTTTTCGTACAAAAAAGAAACGAAACCGATGTTTTAATACTATACAACTAAAATAAAATTTATAAATACATTTTAATATTCTACTATAAATTTTACAATGTTTTATATTTTCAAAGAATACATTGTTTAAATATATATTTTTTAATACTAGAACAAGTAGTAGTTTTGTGTCTGCATTTCAAAAACAAAGTGCGCTCAAAATATTTCTTTTATTTCCACAAATGCATTCTCAACTTTTCGCCCTGTTCCCTCGTATTCAAGTTTTATTCTTCGATTTTGCAGACACAATTCTGAAAGCTAAGCGAAAGCAAATCGTTATGAAGCAAAGTTTGACACCAAATTTTTGTAGCGCATACATGTGTGTGGAATGGCGCACGAATAATTTTTTGCAATTCGAAACTTGACACAGTTTAGATTTCAATGATTGCTCAGTTGGATATTTAAATTTTCTGTTTCACACTTCATTTAGGAAAAAATAATTAAGTCGGAGGATAAGATGATCGATTTTTATTACTTAATAATATGTATTTTTTTACATTTGCATTACGGGTTCAAAATTCAAAATTTGTGTTAATAATTAGTCTTGTATTTGTTTCTGAAATCCGCAGTTGTATTTTATTCAGTTTAATAAAACAAGTTCTAGAAGAAAGAAGACCTTTACCCAGTAGATTTATATAATAAAAAATCTATCAAAATAGATATAAATTTATCAAAATATTATACATATAATTTCATCAATCATTACTTGGTTTAGAGGATTATTTTTCAAGAAATATGTTTTTCGGAAACTGTTTCAAATTTTTAACAGAGGTTTCAATTCCATTTCTTTATTATTGTCACAGCGAAAATTCTTCATAGATTTTCAATAATTTTGTAGGAAGCCAGCCAGTTTGTAGTGAAATCAACGCACTTTCGTTTGATCAATGATTAAGCGCGAAAAGTTCTCAGTGCCCTCATTCCATTTTATTATCAAAAAGTTTCATTAAAGAAAAGTTGACGGGTACTTGCCGCTTTATTGTCCAATTCATTTGTCTGGAACGGTCGCAAACCGCTACTGTAAATAATGGAAATGCTGGGAGTCTAAACCGCCTCTTGTTGAGTCCCAGCTACTAGATTATTGTGCACCAAGTTTGCCTTACTTGTAGTTGTACATTAATAGAATACGAAGAACAAACTTTGTAACACCAATAACAAGTTTACTGTAAGCGATACTTTACGCCGCCTTGTATGTTTTGCTTGTTTGAGAATGAGTGAGAATTACTGTTTTTCTATCGTAAACATTAATAAAATATGTCTCACAACAGACAACCGAATGTTTGTTAGGTTAAAATAATATAAGTTAATTGTTCTACAAATAAATGGAAATACGGTTATAATAAATTAACATAAAGAATAAACAGAAAAAAGAAATAAGCATTATAAGAAATATAAGAACTCTTTTTTATAGAAGAACAACAATTATACGAAAAGACCTCTAATTTCAATTGAAATTTTACATTATTTAATATAAACTTTGTGTGAGTGCGTACAATTAACTTACTTATTTTAATTTATATTATAGTTACAGATACAAATAATATCGTCAAACGGGCGAGTGTTTATTCACTTTCCACGTGAAACTGTTGCCTGGAAAGTATAATTTGCACTCGTCTGAAATTATATCGTCATATCATGGTATAAAGTACAATTACACTTTATGTTTATTTAAGAATATTCGTACAATACATTCATGAAATAGGAAAAAATTCAATTTTATTAAATTGTTGCCAATATGAAATATTTCAATTTATGAAATTATCAAAACTAGTGCTGATATCGTTCTTATTAAAATTTTGCAGAAATAAAATTATATAATTTGGTTTTTAATTTAACTAAGCTAAGAAGTATATTTTTACCACTCATTTTCTGCATGGAGTTCATAGCGCCATTCTTGGCAAGCTAGTTCTTTCACAAACAGAGCCAAATTGTCGAATAAAAAACTTTGAGCGTTATCTTAAGCTTGAACAATACTAACTTGGAATATTTTAGAAATGAATTCAACCTTTTTGGGCATTATGTACTTAAACTTAAGTCTTATCCGTACCAACTCGACGTAAATGAGAAGGAATGTTAAATACCTGTGTACCTGGAAGTTGCGTTGCCGAGTCCCGGTTAGCTATCTACCTTTTCATGAGACTACATCACAAAACTCATTTGGCATTCAGCCACCTACAATAGCTCGCGTAGATGTAAGGTCTTTTTTAAAAATACTTTTTATCCAAAACTTTGAGGCTGCATACAATTTGAAGTCAGCTCCGAAGCTGACTTCATATTGTCAGCGTAGGGCTGACAAATAGCATACCAGTCTGAACTTATCTGTTACCGTATTTCTGTTAGACAAAAAAATATGTCTTTAGAAACGTTCACGAATAGTATTTTATATATATAAAATCGAAATTAATACTTCGGTTGGATGAACGAGTACGAATGGTTCGTTAGTTCAGTCATCAATGCAATGCTGAACGCATCCCACTGGCAGAAAAACTAGCATTGGCAAACACAAATCACCCTTTTCCTGTTACGCCAGTTCCCACCTTTTTATTGGTTAAAAAGCGTGCAGCTAATTTATAAGTTTTGTTGGCGGTTATGTATTACTGTTTGGATATAAAATTTATTTAAAAATACTTTTATTTTAATTGCTACTTTATATATATTATTTTGTTTGATATGGTAGGACTTTTTGAAAGGATTTTTGCAGAACTTACATACAAAGATTTGAGGCGGCGTTTTTCGCCTCAAGGTGTAGTCCAAGATCATCCTATGTGGTATTTATTTATCTTGTGGACTTTTTAATTCAAAATAATACATATTTGTATTGTTATTTTTAAGTACACCATTACTAATTTTAAAATATTTGTAACGATTTAGGATCGTTACGTTATAATATTATTAAAGTGATGGTGAAATTTTCTCTTACACTTATATATCTGTTTATTTTTTAGCAATACAAATGTCAGCGTTAGTACAGAGCAGCGACGCCGTTTGCCAACATTTATTTGCTACCGTCAAAAGGAAACATGTTCGAAGTTTACACAAAACTCGTATAACGAAAAATATTTTGTTATGTCAACTTTCGTAGTACACACTTTCAAATAATTGAAAATCGAATTAAACGTCCATATTTATTTTCTTTGAATTATTTTATTATTGTCATTGCTTCATTTTTTTTTTTAATAAAACGTGACTAATTCTTTGTCCGTTCGGATTTGTTTTCATGTTTAGACTTTAGTTATTTATTTATTTAAATAAATATTATTTTTATAATAATAAATTTTTTTATAATATAATAAGTAATATGCTTGCGTTTCTGCACGCGTAGATTTTAACTTTACACAAAAATGTTTGTACCGCATTCCCGTTGGTAACATTTGTGAAACAAAAGTTTGAATACAATATGTTTGTTAAAATAATCTAAACTATTGTACAGCCAGTTCCTTTAGTGTATACAAATGTAATCTTAACTATGTACATGTATGTATCCATTCAGATTTATGAAGATGTATGAAGTGTCAAAAATTTACATTGTATATTAATTAGTCGCTATTTATTAATTTTCCATAATTCCATCCATTTGTTATCAGAATCATCTACAGTTATATCTTCATACAGACCTGAACAGGGGAGGACTATTTATTCTTAACATAGATTATTAATTATGTTTAAATGATTTGCTTAATTGCTAAGATATGTGCACGCGATGGCAAGGCCAAATAATTTTAAATAGATTAACATTTTAAATTGTAGGTAAACTTCTTATTTACCGGTTAGAACGCGTACATCTTAACTGATGATTGCGGGTTCAAATCCAGGCAAGCACCACTATACATATGTGCTTAATTTGTATTTATAATTCATCTCGTGCTCGGCGGTGAAGGAAAACATCGTGAGGAAACCTGCATGTGTCAATTTCATCGAAATTCTGCCACATGTGCATTCCACCAACCCGCGTTGGAATATGTTCCAAACCCTCTCCTTAATGGAAGAGGAGGCCTTATCCCAGCAGTGGGAAATTTACAGGCTGTTACTTTACTTTACTTTACTAAACTTCTTATTTCATTATGGAGTTGTAAAAAAAAGTTTTCAATTTCGTAAGAAAAATCGTTTTCTTTTTCATCTAAATGATGCATTGATAATGAAGACCTTACCGAATATTTCTTAAATTACGACAGATTCTTTACAAAAAATTAGCTCAAGAAATACTGAAAAAAAAAGCATTTATGAAGATAATATCAATTATTATCTACTAAAATAATGGTATGGAAATAAATAAGATATAGTTTTTCTTCTCTAAGTAAGACCGTATCTGTAAAGTCAGTTCGTTGTTTATCTGTTGAAGAAAATAGCATTGTTTAACTAATTACTTCATGAGTTATCAATATTATAAATGAAAATTATACATATACTGGTATCTTGGTTGCTTCTTCGATTCGACTTCGATCATTAGATTAATTATTTTAATTACTTGTACATTTAAGTTAAATTGTATAGATTGTTGTTCAAAACAAGGTTAAGTTGCCTTTGAATAGTTTTTTGTAATATTAGATTCTATTATTTTGGTTTATTCGGTGTTGCTGCTCGTTGATAAGAATTTTATAGTTACGCGTTGCTTGTTAAGAAAGAAGATGTGAAAAAAAATGATAATAAAAGAATTCGTTATATCAAAAATGTTAAATTAGGAAAAGGGGTATACATGGTCAACTATTTCTTAAATATACATATATTCCCACGCAAGGAGACCTTTCAAAATTAATAACATGTTCTTACTTATTTGATAATTCATCATTTTTAATTTTCATCAATAAGTTTAGTGGAAGTGTGTGTGTGTGCGTGGATGGTTTTATGTACGGTGGAAAATAACCTTAAAATTATTTATATTTTAGGCAAAATTACTCATATTACAAATTCCTAACATTGCTGTACATGATTACTTATTTATTCGAGGCTTCGTTCATACTGTACTTTTGTTACTTTTATAGCCTCGAGTCGCTGACGTCATTCGTTTACGACGGCTAGTGACATTAATGGCCAGTAGCAATTCGTTATTTAAAAGCTCATTTATCTTATTTATTAGCATGCTATTTCTGTCTAAGCTGAAAAATTCATTGTGGCATTTACTGGTTTATAAGCCCGTTTTGCATGTAATTGTTTAGATATAATTAATTAAGCATTCTTATTATAGAACGTTACTAATAAGGGTTGTATTTTTGCTTCTTTCCAATAACTTTATTGAGATTATAATGTGGGGTAGACTATTTGTGATGGCCCAATCCTTAGTATACATAAGTCGTGATCAGATTTTGGTTTTAAACCTAACCTAGTTTGATATGCACGCAGTTTCATTTTCAAGAATTTATAATTGTTAATAATTTATCTCGTGCTCTCTGACGAAAGAAAATATCGTGAGAAAATTTGCGTTTGACGAAATGAAAATGTATGTGTCTCCATCAATCTGCATCAGGGGAACTGAACCTGCTTCTTAGATGAGCACCTAAGTCTAGTGAAGGGACAAATACAGTACTTACATTTAAAATATTTATAAAAAAACATTGTGAAACTAGTTTTCGCCTGCGTTTGAGGATAAAGGTCCTGAATGTTAGTTTTGGCTACCCTCCTTACTGTGTCTACTTATGGAAACATACTCGTATATGCAAATTCACTTTGATGAATTCAGAAATTACAGGAAAATGAAAGAAACATGTAAAGAAACTCGTTTAAGGCTTTTGGCAATCTATAATGATTGTCAAATATAATTAAATTGGGTATAATATACTGCATCATTATATTAAATATCAAATAATTTAAAAGTAGTATTTTTGATTTAACTAAGACTGTCAAAAATCTATTTGATTTTACTCTTGAATTTATAAAATAAATTACTTATGAAAAAAGCTTCGATTGAATTAAAACAAACTTCGTTTCAATTTGAATAGAAAAACATTTTTAGCAATTATCTGTACATTGGCGTCTAAAATTAATAGAAAAATTCATAGAAATTTTGGCGTATTTTGGATTTGTATCGTTTTCCGAAAACTATGCTTCATTATTTTGGTAATATTAAATTGTTGGAGAAGAAGACTGCATGTATAAATAAAAATTTTAACAAAAAGAAAAACCGACTTCAAACAAAACACTATTTTAAAACAAATGAATACGCACGAAAAAGTAATATAAATAATTCCGTATTCAACATATTTTTTAGAGTCCTCCTAAGTAAAGTAAAATGAAAAATATTAGACAACTTAAAAGTCGATTTACGATTATATAATGTAGTTATAATTATTGGTATATTTGGAGCCGGTGTCAGCCACGGTGCCCTTGCCCAACAATCAAAAGAAAGAAGCGATACGAGCCCCTTGATTGATCCAGTATATTATTGTGTAAAAGGTAATTTGTAAAAAACATATTTGTTAAAGTATTCTCGTATTGTTTTTTGATAGATATACTGTAGGGTTTTATTGGCTGACACCGACTCCAAATATAACAATAATTATAACTACATTATATAATTGTAAATCGACTTTTAAGTAGTCTAATATTTTTCATTTTACTTTAATTAGGAGGACTCTAAAAAATATGTTGAATACGGAATTATTTATATTACTTTTTCGTGCGTATTCATTTGTTTTAAAATAGTGTTTTGTTTGAAGTCGGTTTTTCTTTTTGTTAAAATTTTTATTTATTTTTTGATTTTAAGTGAAGCTGATGTTGACTAACTATTTTTTATTAATATGGATAGATTAAGCGTTCCGTTTATATGAGTCAGAAACTGCTTCGAGGACAATTTCAAAGGAAACTTGCGAAAAAAGGAGAAATAGACTTTCAAAAATGCGGATTTAATACGTCATGCGGCGTAAACTACAAGGTACCACCCTCGAAAGAGGTGTAATCGACCTCAGTAAAAAACTTTGCAAAAGAGCTATTATATGTCGTACATCATATGACATCACATCATATGCACAAAATTTGATTAAAGACAGTAAGAAATTCTGCCCCAAATCGCACCCTAACTGTAAGCTGTTTAGGAGTTCCGTCAATACATAGTATAAAACAAAGTCACTTTTTCTGTCCCTATATCTTTAAAACTACGCAACTGATTTTAATGCGGTTTTTTTAATTGATAGTGTGATTCAAGGGGAAGGTTTGTGTATATAATACATGAACAATATAGGAAAGAAACACTGACAATTTTAGAAGTTTGCAATGTGATGTCGTAAATAAACAAATTCTTTAGTATATTTAGTATCAGTATTGCATCCGTGAGAAGTCGGGGCGGGTCGCTAGTTGATTATAATATTTGATTATGACAATTACATGAACATAACCACGTTCCGGAAGGTGATTCAAATATCCAAGTAACCCATAAATAAAAGATTCGACCGAGTATTGCTAACGTGCTCCTCAGAATTGTTCCGTTCCCTCCCGTTCCCTTAATTTGTCATGGATCCTGTGCTCAGAACCTTACCAAATTTTCACCAAACTACGCTTAAAGTATATCCTTTATAATAAAAAAAGAATAATCAAAATTGTGCCAACCAATTTGGAGTTATTCACCTATTTGTCGCGCATATACATAAGGCAAATTTAAGACTTATGTCGTTTTCATACGGATACCATCATCGGAAAAAAATAAAAAAAAAATGGGACCCCACGGGAAGCAAAATCGGTCCACCCAGTAAAAAGTTATGAGGTAACAAACATAAAAAAAAAAAAAAAAAAATACAGACGAATTGATAACCTCCTCCTATTGGAAGTCGGTTGAAAATATTAATTTAATAATATTTATACTATACACGTTACAATATCAATAATGAAGTAAAAATTAATATTTTTCTTATAAAAATATATATAATTACGTTTTATTACTTAAGTATTTTAAATGATTTTAAAAAACGGAAAATATATGTTACAATACAGACAACGCAAAAACCGTATTTACTTAAATTATTTCGGAACATACATATATTAAATAAAATATATTTTTCAGAAACAAATAAGTTGAGTGCGTAGTATTTTCATTAGAGTTTTATAAATGGAAAAACAGTGTACGTTTTGTGTCATCGCATATTCATGGGACATTTTCGTGAGTCGACCTCTCAAGATTTGCGCACCGACTGAGTAAACAACGTCTAATGGAGGGATTTCTGGAGGTTACGTAGCGTTTATAAGCATTCGGTACTCTGTAATTTAATAATATATCTTTGGGAAACGTTCGTAATCCAGATTATGGAGAGTATCTTTTGCTTCTATTAAATGCGTTTTCTATCTATTATTTGAAACATAATAATTACATTCCGCTTATGTTTAATTAAAGTGTGTAATTGAAACTTTTACTAATATTACGCTAAATCATGTTACGTATGAGTAAAAAATTTGGAACTTTATAAAACAGAAATTTTAAAAGTAATTAAAACCAGTATCGATAAAATAAAAATATAAGTTGCAGCGAAAGATCTCAAAGCTATTACAAAATGTGTTATTTTTTTTAAGGAACAAATAAAAGTGGATTTTATTATTTTGAACAAACTTAACGGTTCGTAGAGCGTTAGTATTCAAATTCTTAGCTTATTGCAAAGTTTCTGAGCTCAGGTAATGCAACAAACGTGAGGGGTTAAATGAAGATATTCAGAATCTAGCTTGAGAACTCGGAAGCCTGTTTCTGGTCTTAAGTTTATAGGACATGACAACAAATTTGCATTTGGCTTGTAACCAAATGTAATGTTGTTTATGGCATGTATTTTTACAAATATTAATATTTTAACTAGTAACTAATTGCAATAAAAAAATACATTGTTTTCTTACTTAAATCAAAGGTTTTCCTAGTTCTACGAAACAAAGACAGAATTGAATTATTTAAAATATATATATTGATCTCTGAATAGTCCTTTATGTGTTTTTGTGTGTTCTTTCATATATAATAAAGCGTTTTTGCAGAAAAAAAATGTGTGGCTATATAAAGTTTAGTTTATTTAGTTGAATTACATTATATTTTAATAAATGTTTATATAAGAAGAAAGTAAAAATAATAGGCGAAGAAAGACAGTAGCTACGGGCGGATAGATCACTGTGATTGTTTTCTGTCATTTACTTAGTTTTAATTTACAAATTGCAATGCGGTTTAATATTTTCACTTTATTAAAAGCATTATGCGTTTGCCAAGATAGAAAATTTACATTGCGATACTTTAGTTATAAAACTAAATAATACCCAATTGGGTCGTTTTCTTGTGCATTTTATGTAATGTTTAAAGTAAGTTTAAGTCTTTTGTTTGCTCATTTTAATATCTGGTTCTATCTCACTGTCGGTTGCACTTTTATTACTACATATTAAAAAATACAATCATCCCATCTGTACGCGACTAAGTCGAAACCTAACAAACGAATTTTATACGATTTTCACTTGATGAACGGAGTGATTTATTATGAAGGTTTAGGCGTATAATTCATTAACATTTTGGGTAAATAGGCTGATATATGGTGCTCATTGTTGAAATTGTGAAAAAATTATGCCGACCGGTAGAGATGTATATTACGATATAATCGTTTTATGTAGACCCTTAATCTTCCCGTGCGGAGTCGGATCTGGTAAGTTATATTTTGTATTCGAAAGCGCGACGTAGTATTTTTATCTTATTCTTACATCAGAGTTATATAAACATAATGTATGTAGCTCTGACGTTATAAACATGTAATATAAGTGAAGTGAAGTTATGGCGTATAGCTGTCTCGTTATTTTTTAATATAGTAAGTAAAATAAAGTAACAGTCTGGAAATTTCCCACTGTTGGGCTAAGGCCTTCTCTCCTATTAAGTAGAAGGCTCGGAACATATTCAACCATGCTGTTCCAATGCGGGTTGGTGGAATTTCGATGAAATTAGACACATCCAGGTTTCCTCACGATGTTTTCCTTCACCGCCGAGCACGAGATAAACACAATAAACAACAATTAAGCACATATATATATAGTGGTGCTTGCCTGGGTTTTGAACCCGAAATCATCGGTTAAGATGCACGCGTTCTAACCACTGGGCCATCTCGGCTCAATTTTTATAATATTTTTATTTTTTTTTATATTGGTTGGCGGACGAGCATATGGCCCACATGATGGTAAATGGTCACCACCGCCCATAGACAATGACGTTATAAGAAACATTTAAGAAAGAAAGAACATTTAAGTCGTCGTTGAGGATGTTCTTGAAATGTATTTTAAATTTTGAGATTGTTTTTTGCCACTGATCAGTTATTCTACCGCCACCGTAATTTTAATATTGTATTCCGTTCGGTGTTGTTTTTGTGCGAGCGAGTGAGTGTTTCAAGCAGAAGAGATATAACATCTTATATCATCTAGTGAACTACAAATAAGGAGATTGAATCAAAGTTTTTGCCAAGTAGGACAACTAGTATGATCGACAACATTATGTGCTTTTTTACAATATGATACTGTTTTACAAAATGTTTCTGGAAATTCGTCACGAACAAATGCTTTCTTTATGTTTACATAATTAGACATGTTTAATTTCACTGTTTCGTAAATTCAAATCGTTTGTAAAAAATACATTGGTAAAAAAGGCGTATTACTCGATACAAGATTTTATAGATGATAAAAAGGCGTGGAGCTAATACCTGTTGACTTCCAAGCAGGTTATATAAATTTAAAGAATTGTATTTTACTAACATGACTTTGTATTTTTTAAATGTTGAAGAAGAGTAGCTACTGACTTTCTTGCCGGTTCTTCTCGGTAGAAACGCCTTTCCGAACCGGTGGTAGCTTCACTTAATTGTAAAATAACGATTCAAAAGTGCTTGTGAAAGCTTAATTGAATAATGTTTATTTTGATTTTTTTTAATTAGTTATTATGTTTCGTAGCATACATACTCGTAACTGAAATGTGTAAAATTACGTAGCTTATATGTATTTGAAAATATATTATGCTTTAATCAGTCATTCTGGCATATGAAAGTATTACTCTACGGAAAGTTTGTAGAAATAATTTCTTATAAGTAATATGTATCGTCACAATTATTTTATATCCTGAAATTTGATATTACTTAGAAGCTTTATATAGAGCGTTGAAATAATTGTTTAATATTTTGTTTCAGAAATATTTCAATAACAAACCTGAATTTTGCTGAGACTGACTTAAAAATAATAATAGTTTCTTATTCAAAAGTACTCAAAACTTTTATTTTTCTTAGTTGATGTAGATTATATAAATTAAAAAGTAGACTTAGTTTTAAAATACAAATAATATTTAAAATCAGAATTAAGTCGCACTTTTTGGATACTGATTGTTATTTTGTAAATAAATATAGTTTTAGCAATCATTATTTCTGTAATAGTGTTACGATGAACAATGTTTTTGTTCACGTGTTGTTTTGTGTTTGTGCTACATAGTGAATGTTAAATGTTTCTTGTGTCTAGACCGTAGACAAAAGACTTGTAAAGCGTAGTGTATCACCATTTCGTTCAACTCGTGCCGCTTTAGTAGAGCTCCCCGTTTTGCGGTCAACGACATGTAGCGTCATAGCCATTTGACATGAAGAAAAACAAGAACAATCGTTTGTTTCACCTTAACGTTGAAACTATTTGTAACTTTCTCAATGTGCTAAATAAGGTGTTGCATCGCGTGACTCGATTAAATTTTTATTTTTAAAATAAGTTCATGTACAGCCAGTAAGGCCAATCCTACGGCTTAGTAAATACGTATTTAACTGTTTATAGCACATTCTATTAAAAACTTTAGTACGTTTATTTATTTTTTTTCATCTCAATAATTGATGTTTGAATCTCTTCGAATGCTATAAAAATAATTTAATTTCGGCCTGAAGCGTTCCTTATAAATAAGTTATGTTAGACGCAAATCCATTTATTTGAGTTTTAGTACACTTTGTACATTTGGAAAGAAGACTCCTAAAATGAATAATGTTAAGATTTATTTCGCTTTGATAGACTTATATTACAATGAATGATTATTTTACTTTTAAAAGTTCAAAGATTTTCTGACAGTGAGCGATGTGATTATAAAAAAATACATATTTAGAAATGTAAATCATTCGGTCTATTTTAATAAAGTACCTAAGTCTGTATTTGACCGTAATTCCACAAATAGCTGTGTATCGGTATTTAATTATGAATGAATAACTATTTTTACGACTGGACTTACTATTTTCATACTTACGTTCTGACCTTAAAATAATATATTTAGTCCAATAATGTAACTACTATGTATAATAAAAATCAAAAAATTACAATTATATTATAGTCAAATAGGCACATGGACAACTGAAGTAAATTTATTACTTGACGAACTAAAGGGAAGAAACTACCGATCTAAATAGATTCTCCGAAAAAGAACACGGTATTCAGTCATAGCTGATGATGTTATGGTTATTTATTGTATGCATGACAGTTAAAGACCCAAAGGACTCCCAAGATGTAGGAAAGCAGATAACAACTGTTCTTTTAGAGGTTCTAAATTATTGTGTAATATAATGAATGTTTTGTATATAAGGGAGTATTTATATTTGTTAATAAAGATAAAATTTTAATATCATCATTAAAGTGATGTCTTCAATGATATTATAGAAATATTTTTCTATTATTTTTTAAATACAATAAGAACAAAACAAAGAGGTCATATATTGAATTATTATTTTAAAAATGCACGTTATAAACAAGGTGAACGTTCTATTTATTTTCCTTTTGTTCGTAAAAGAAAGTCTAGGTATCGTTGTAACTCGTTAGAAGGGAAACTGTGTGTTGCCGTCAATTCTTTCTTGATTATTTTTATATACGGCGCTCCGTTTCTGAGTTTACGAGTGTATATGTCTTCTGAGAGCGATAACTTAGTCATTTTATGTTCACCCCTTCTCGACTGGTTCATACTTGGAGAAGTTCAACGTGCGAGTCCCCGAGGAAAGTCATAAACACATACATACTTTTCCATTTGAATATGTTTTTCTCTTAAGTCTTATCTTCGTAATATGAAATGTCTTTATTAGGAAAAGATGAAAAGGTATTTTATACCTACGCAATAAATGTATATTAGAACAATATTATGCTCATAGCACCAATTATTTTGACGTACATAATATATTTGTTTCATTTTATTGTTTTATAACATTTACTTTTGATACACGCTTAATTTGAGGTAAATTAAATTTTAGTATTCGTATTTTTATAAATAAATTACAATGTACCATATACATCAGGTTTAATAAACTTTATGCCATATTTTAATAGAATGCGTCCAGCTGTTCGAGTGTCACAAACTTTCGCCTTTATTACTATATTGTTCATAATATTTTTAATGAATTTATCAATTAATATTTAAATGTTTTTTTCTGTTTCATATTGAATTTTATGTTACTGTTCGTTCCAGTGAGACGTTTAATTGTTCAATTTGGAATCCAACAAAGTATTTAATCCCTATTCAAATGGATAAGGCTAAATACCAGAGGTTGGGTTGCAAGTAATGGTTCTATAAAAAGTTATCGGTTGGTAGGAATTAAAGGTACTAGTAAAAACAGCAGAATGTTCCGGGTCGGTCGTGAATCGTAAGGGGCGGGTGAATCGGTCGCCGACCGCACTTTATAGTTTTAATATCGTTGCGGCTTGAGGTCACCGAGTTATGGAGAGGACACGTTTTTTCTACAACTATTTGTCTTCACAATCAATATGCGAGAATGTATGTAACCGAAGGCCATAATACGCAGTAAGCGCTATTTCAGACCGAGGGAGTTCGGAAGTTGCTATTGTATGGTGAAAATTAAAACGTTTAATAAACACCTTTGTACGAGAACATTTGCTTTAGTCGAGCGTTCACAAATAGACAACCAGGGGACGTAAACAAAGAGAGCTCGGTCCAATGTTTTTGTAGAATAAGTTAGTTAATAAGTTATTTTGCCCTTCTGTTTGTGCTGTAAAGAATTGCGAATCAAGGCTTAGCTGTATGTTATTTTCGCTATCCTTATTTTTTGGCTAGCCGGGGCGTCCTCTTTTATGGTATAACGATCAATTAGTACAATGCGTTAACAATGAGGTGACTTTAAAATGTTTCTAAGTTCTTCGTTTATTTAATATTTTATAGTATTCTAATTACAAGAAAAAAAAATTAATTAAATTTTTTTTTAATGTTTATTATGAGTATTAAAATTTCTCTTATAAGATTTATTCAAAATCTATTTTAGTAAACTATTTTAATCTGCTGCAGCTAGTTTAATTCTTAGTCTAGAGTTTAATCGCATAAATTATGGACTCTGGAGAATTAAAGAGACTTTTTAATTACATTTCGAATAAGAACTTAATGATTTCAAATGTTTTTATATATTTTACTTTTCTTATACGTATATTGCGTGCAAATTTAGTGCTGGGTTTCGTGATAATAGTCCGAGATTAGGACCTGACAATTTTAGCAAAGCGTTCTTTTATGTTTATGAGGTTACGTGTTCTGAAAGTAAGTGGACTTTCGATAAGGAAAAACCTATACAAATAAGTTTATCTATTTAAACGGCAACAAATACGGCTGGGAATTCTTTATATTGTTTCTAATTACAATAGAGTATCCTGATATATGTGTTTTCGGACGTGCAAATGGCCACCTGATTGTAAGTGGTCACCACTTTCCACATTATCTTCCTATGAAATTTTAATCATTTCTTATACCATTAGTGCGCCACCAACCTTGAGAACTGACATCTTACATCATCCTGTAGTTACACTGGCTTACTCTAACCCTTCTAACGGGAACACAACAATACTAAGTGTTGTTGTTGGGTAGAATATATTATGAGTGGGAAGTAAGTACTTAGCTTGGGGGAAAATATAGTATGAAAGTATTTTTTTATATAAATATATCTAAATCGTTAAATTAGAATTATTTAACTTTTATTAATAAAGATTAAATAAATATTAAATGGCTTATAAAATATTCTTTTTCGAATACATTGAATGATGTAATATGCTGAACTTAAAAATTTGAAATAGAAAGCTCAATGTCAGCAGCTCAGATATATAACACATCCTCTAGTTACATATTGCAAGAAATTCATATTCTTGAGTTGGCTTTGTAAACGATTTCGCTGTTTCAGCAACGTTTATTCAAGTCGCTATTTGAAGGACCGCCGGAATGTGTTGAATATTTGCACTATTACACTGTTTCTTAGAAAGACGATGCATTGAATTCAGAGAAATAAATAAACAAGGTCTGCTATTCACAACGTTATTGTTCATGTAACTTTTTCTTTGTACTGTTTAAGACGTATGTTACCAAATCGGTATTGGCTTAAATGCTCACTATTCTTAGCTTGATATATAATCAAAATGAATTAATTTATACTTATGTTAAATAACTTACCCTAAAACTTGGCTAAAAATATTTTATCATCACATAACAATTATAAAATATCAAAGGCCGGGTCGTCTGGCGATGTAAAAATTCCTAGGTTCGATCCCTTAACGTTGAACCAATCCAAGGCTAATTGGAGGGGTAAATATGTATATTATACTGACAATTCCTTTAAATGGTACTCATGTATTGTTCTTTGTCTAAAAAATAATAATATTTTTCCTTGAGTTGGGTTTATAATAAACTTGCTTTGATATTATTAAATTAAAATTTAGAAAGAATAGAAAAAAAAGACACTAAAAAGTTAATAATCGTTCGTTAGAATTACTATTATTCATTTTTAAATCTATTAACTAAAATAACGTAAGGTAACAAGTTTTTAACAACTAACAAAAAAAAAGACAAGTATCCTAATTGAACACAATTTTCGATATCAAACTTACCAATGTATTACGATAACCATGAGCACTTTAGTAGCAAGTGTAATTAGTATAAGAGGGAGGACAAGGAAAAAGGCATAAATCGCGGGGGACATACGACTTCGACTATAAAGTAGAACGGAAGGTGATGCGACGTGAGCCCCGGCCCCTGGCCTAGATCCGGGCTTTTTATGGCCAGGACGCTATCGACATTCTCATCTAACTCGAAACCTTAGAAGATCACGCATGAATGGACTAGACCATCTACAAAAATGACCTACTTTTTTCACTTGAAGCAAGCATTACACAAGCCTGAAAAATCAATGGCGAGTGATATTTTGAAGTTGAAATTAATTGTTGTTGATTGTCTATAGAAAAGCAGAGAATAAAAGTTCAATCCGTAGTTAAAACGTTTACGCTAAAATCAAACATTAATAATGGAGACATTATTCAAACTCCACAACAAAAGGGTTTCAAAGTTACTGCGTTGTGGATCCGAACTAAAATCAACCGTACATTTAATGGTCTTTACGTGTTTATGAATACTTTTATAAATAATATTCCCGTTACGAATACATAAAGGATCCAAAAGGATATATTTGTTTACGGTCAGAAATAACAAAAGAAATAAATATTAGAAAGGCAGTTTGGAATCTATAACTCAATGCCAAGTTTTCTGAAGTTAGGTAACTCTTAGCGGTACTTCGCCCTCGGCAAACGGGCCAAGTCGAAAACCCCCATTTCGTTGTTCTAAAGTTACCTGTAAACATAAACATTTTCAAGTATCGAACAATAACAATAAAAATTTCAAATTGATACCTTAAGATTTATTTTCTCTCGTTCAAGGGAATTAAGGCTTAGTATATCAGATGCACGGAATAATAAAACTATCTAGCATGGAAAATGTCTGCTCTTATATATTTATGATAAAAAAGGCAGCGAGTAACAGTCATTCTTCACCGTCTTTGTAAGTGAAGATGATATGGCCACGGATTGCACTGTGTTAAAACAATATATGGTGACTGTGCGAGACAGCGATACATGGCGCTTTACAGCGCTATCCATCAACTACGCGGGACAATTTTCGTGTGAAAATACAGCAGCTTTTATCTTGCATTGTCTCGTTTTGCTTCTCATTGCGGTGTAAGTGGGAATCTAAACTGAATCAGCAGTCATACTTAGGCCAATAATATTAATACAGTTCGAAAGAACTACAATTTCATCCAAACTTTATTCAGACTTATAGCACATTCCATATGAAACCGAATTCAATAAGTTTCCTGTTATTATTATTAAAATATAAGTGCACTGAATGATTTTAATATTTATAAAGTGTTTCTTTTTTTGGAATTTTGGCTTTTATGTTTTCTTCATTTAATCGTACATCATTTTATCATATTAAATGAATCATTTACAAACGATTACATGTTGTGTCAAATTCAAATAGACACCGGAAACCGAAAATAAATTTTTGAAAATACAAATTTCCTCAAAGCTGACCAGAATGTCCAATATACGTATACGTATATAGTATATTACAAAAGCAGACATGTATATTGTTTTTGTGTCTGTTCATATATTATTATTATAATTATATATTATACCATAGATTCATAATATTATTATTATTACTGAACCATTCAGTTAAATTATAATTTAACTGAAACTCCATCTATATAATGTTTTATGTAAAAGGGGTGACTGACGAAATTCTCTCCAATAATTGTAATGTCACATCTGATGAATCGAATTTCATGCAACTAATAGCACATGTAACTTTAGTTCGTACAATTTGCATTATCAGGAGATCCGGACATATGCGTGGTCAGACTAGCATTTATTTCTAAAGTTGAATTTTAATATAGAAAATATTTATTTATTTTACTACTATTAGTTTACTTTTTTCAAATGCGCAATTCATTTTTAATTTCATTGCTCGTGTTTCAACTCACGTAACTTCGCTGACATAAAATTTCACCTGCGAATTGGAAGAAGTTCGCGTACTATTTAGTACTGCTATCCTGAAATTATATAACTTATAGCAGCATTTATTCAGTAAAATATAATTATTTAATAAGAAGCAACGTGCCTCTTTGCGTATATACAATTTGATTATATATCCGTTCGTAATTTAAGTAGATTTTTTCTTATTTGTGCTGGTTTAATTATCTACGAAGAGAAAATAAATTGAAAGTGTTTCTGCGGAATATGTTGACACAAGACTTTAATATAAACCTGAAGTAAAAGCTTGTAAATTTTCACTTCTGAGCGAATGTCTCCTTTGCTCTTAAGGAGAAGGTTCAGTTTTAATTCTACCAGGCCGTTCCAACAAGGGTGACAGAAGATACATGAAGCAAATTTTGTTTCCTACACATGTTCTGTTCTTAAAATTTTTTTCTCTATCGTCGGTTAGTTTCAATGAAGCATATATGTATATAAAGGAACATTGCGGCTTATATGAACCTGATCAATGTGTTATATGTTAATATATTATTCTTGAATTTAATTTTTAGTTTAATGCTTTTTATACTATTTATATACATGACATTTTTTTTTTTACATATTCAACTGAGTTTCTCACGTACGCCATTTTTTCAGTAAGATTTGTTAAGCCATGCCCTTTGGCCATTGTCATCATTTTTTATGACCAACGCTGAGATGAAAGATAAAAGAAAATAAAAATAAAAGCTTCTTCCTAATTCGGTTTTAACTTTCCTCTTTTTAAATTTAATTATTTTTTAAACCTTGTTTGTTTCAAATTTTCTCTGCAAAATATATATTTTTATAAATATTTTAACAAAGTATTCATTAATTTCAACATTTTTTTGAAATGGTATAGTAATATTTTATCAAAATTCAATAGCATTTGTTATTGACTGCTAACGAAATATTAAATAAGAGTAATTATTTTGTGTTAGCCTTAACAGCGACACAGACACAGGACTAAATAAACTATATACTTTGAACGAGCTAGTTCAGAGCGAAACTTTATCGTTTTAAGCTTCAATAAATTTTTCGCTCCCAAGAAAGCAGCTCCAGTTATACTTTACTACTTGGAGGTGTATTTTGAAGATGTATAGCTTAAAGATTTACTAACATAATTGATTTCTTAACTGTTAACTCTAATGTTACTTATAAAAGTGTATCTTTTGTTTGTGATCTCGAAACTTGAAACTTTCTTTCAAGAGGAATATTTTAAAAGGAAAATAAGGCTAAAATCCCGAGGTTATGGGAACTCTATGTTGCGCTGAAAAAGTTTCTTTTTATGGCATATGTATGTGAGTGTGCAAATGGGCCACCTGATGGTAAGTGGTCATCACTGCTCAATTGCTCATAGATATAAGTACCGTAATTTGAGCAGAAACTGCCGAAATTTTAATCATTTTTAACATTGCCACTGCGCCTTCAACCTTGAGAACGGACGCGTTATGTTGCTTGTGTTCATAGTTACACTGGCTAACTTACCCTTTAATCCGGAATACAAGAAACTTAGTATAGCCGCTTCGCGGCTTGATGGGCTTACATAAAGCCCTAGAACCAAATAAAGTTAGGTTTTTCTGTCGACATATTCTCAGCAACAGCTTAGAGTCTAGAATACCATTACCATTGGTGGCCTTGGATTATTGTATTAATTAGAAATCAAGTTCTTTTAATCGAATAATCATGATAGGTTTACTTTACCACGTATTGTAAAAAATCCATGAAGACCAAGCAAATCGCTTAAAATGGTTTTTAGTTAAAAACATACTCGTCGACGAATACAATCTCTGCCACTTTTTCGAAGTCGGATAGTAAAAATGCTGCAAATATAAAACTCCGTTGCCTCGTACTTACTTTCATCGTTCTTACTTAGGCGCTCAATGTTGAAACGTGTCAGGCCTGGAAGGCTCATTTTCGTTAAACGTATAAAGCTCTAGTAGAGCTAGTAGTAGAGTAGCGAACAACTGAGCTACTGCGGTTTTCTCGACCTGAATAGTTTAGTAAAATTCACCGAACAGTCCGCTGGCCGCGTGCCGAATGTTGCAGTTAAATAATTTGTGATAACCGCTTTCATTTATTCAACTTTTAGCTGGAATTTTCATGAGTAATTTGACAGTTTCGAAGTTTAAATGTTGAAAATGTTATTCAAACAGAATTGTCCGCTCGTATATCTGTACGTGTCGTATTGCCGCGTGATAGCGCGTTGTGAGTTACGGGAAAGATATTTTACTGTGCAAACTTTTAACGCTAACAGCTGCAATGCTCAGTAATTTGCAGGGACATAAAAATACATCAAAGTTACTGCGCCCTGACAGTACAGCACATGTGATGACAAGGAAGAACAGCACAGTTATGAAGGTTATATGCACGATGCTAAAATTGATACATAACCATCTAATGTTGTTCACGAATTAGAACGATTTGTATTTGTTTAATTGTAATTAAATATCATGTCAAATAATATAGAAAAATGTATTAAAAGGTATTTCGAACCACTAGCGCGGATCTATGTGGTCTTACATCGGCAGATGAATCGGAAGCGAGCTAAAGCAAAGCACATTTTTTAGATTCATTGGATGCGAGGAAATGGTCCCACTAATCTATCACGACCCGCCGCTGTCGACACGTACTAATGGAATGTGAATAAATTTGTGGACAACTCTGAACGCACTGCTACCATTACTACAATGTCAACTTATATTTTATTTCATTACTTTCCCCGTTTTGTTTTTAATTAATTCGTTTGTTGTTTTTTAAATATAATAAGTAGTGTGATTTTGTATCATGTGATCGTAGAACACGTGATGTAGTTTCGAACAGCTAAGAACAGTTCCGGGTGTTGACACTTTGTCCCCGTATCACGTAAGTAAATCGGGGTTAAGGACGAGAGCGAACCCGACGCATGTTTGTGAAGTTACATTGAAAACAATACGAACACTAACAGTTATTTTCAATGTCTGAACTGGTTCACTTTTTGTTCAAAGATCGAAGTTGAGCCTTAAAAGGAAACCGCTGCGGTGATATGTACGTTGCTACGTAGCTTTGTATGTTAATAATTTGTTGAAACGTTGGTTGGTTTTGTGTATTTCTATATAATTAATAATTATCATTTGTAAATTTAATTTTATAAAAGAATTTAACTGAGTAGTCATTTTATTAAATTCTATTCTACTCAAATTGAGCTCTTCTCAGTGCTTAATATTGAATACATGATCAATTATATAGGACCACAAAAGAAAAAGTATATTTACATATGTTCATATATACTAGCAGTAAGTACGTATTTAATTTGAAATTAAATTGAACGAGTGATTATTTTAAAATTAAATACTTCATTGAACTATTCAATGTTTATTAATACTTCTACTAATTAGAAAGATTTCTTTAAAGCGGGCGACTATAAATAAAAGTATATTCAGTCCTGTAATACTAGTAACAGGATTATAACATATTTATAAGTAAGAACTTGTATCATGGTAGAACAACTGACTTCATGGAATTTATAAAAATATATTACTTCTTTTAATAATAGCTAATTGACTAAATATTTTAGCAAAGAAGTTATTAAAAGGCAAGTAAATAATTTATTTAAAGGTCTTTATTAAATATAAACAGTACATACATACATATGTATTTGTATCAAATATCAAGTACATATGTATTTGTATCAAATATCAAGATCTCGTCGTCCATATCTTACCAGTTTATTCATTAATTACCTGTATGCTTTTGATTTTGTTGATTTTGACTTTTGATTTGTATGCGTTATTTTGTGTGTTTTATCATATTTTTAATTATTATTGATACAAATTTTACCAAGCTTTATTTACGATTACAAATTTTATTTACGAATAAATTGTACCACTTTTAATTATTTAATTTGTTATGGAATAATTCAAGTTAATTTAAGGGAAAAAAATATACGAAACTTTCAATATTATTTTGAAGTATGAAACCAAAAAGTATTTCAGTAGTTTATTATCGAATACACGACGATTATGGGTTTTCTATGAATACCCCTTATAATTATGAGGTTTGTCGTTTTCTCGGATAAGACAGGGAAATTCATTACTTACGTAGAAAGCCTACGCTTTTATCTCGAAAGATGTGCTTTTGTAATCACATTACGCAAATGAGAGCTTGAGTATTCACGACTGGATCGAGATAGGGTCGTGATCCCAACAAATGTCTGTAACACTTCTGATGACTATATCTTCATCAGTCACATGACGGTGGAAGTCTGTAATGAGTGGGTGTAGTCAGATCTAATTATTTATAGTGTGGCTTAATCAAAGCCGGTAATTAATACAATTGGAAGATATCTCTAAGCGGTAGGACCGTCTTTTGTATTTCATTACACAATACTTTGTCAATTCTTTTTTTAATATCCATCATGAACAATACATCAAACGTTAGTTTTGTGTTTATGTTTGACAAAATACACATAAAACTACTAATGTGATTAATAAAGCACTTAGAAAAATTATTTTAAGTTTTAGTTCACAGATGTAAAGAGGTTATATAATATGTTTATATTATGTCGTAATTTTTTTATTTATAATAACACTGCTAGAAAATAAGTAAACACTATTAAAATTGTAATAGATACGCGAATACTTTGAAGAAAGTTTCGTAGTCATTTAAAATAATTACAGAATCTGTCTAAATCTCTTTGAGAACATAAATTAAGATCATCAGATAATTTAAGTTTAAATTATTATAATTGTACATATATAAAATGTTATCTCATTATCATTAATCCTTATAAAATACCTAGCAGTTTTCAGTGTATTTTGTTTATTAAAACTGCAATGAAACTTTGCAATTTGTACCATTTGTTTTATTCTTTGTTATATTATAATACAGTTTTATCTCTTACTCCTCCCACTTCGTCCCTTGTAGTTGGAATTTCCAAAACTCCTTTAGTGAGGGTTTAAGACTCGAAATGAGTATGGTAAATTTCAAGACTCTTGGACCGTCTGGAGAGTGTAAATCATCATTCTTTTCATACATCAGTAAGGCTACCATAATCATCTTATCATTGTAGATTCACTCTTCATCGTATGAGTCCGAAAGATTAGGTATTCATTTCAATACGACGCGAATATAAATTAAGAAATAACAGCATTTTATACCGCAGTTATTCTAATGTTTCAAGTAATTTTAAAAAATATTTAAATTAATATCTTAATATATGTTGTTATTCAAAAACGTTTGAAGTATAACAATAATAGTTTAAAATAATATTAATATTTTTAGTATATAATAGTTTTACATTGTTACGATTTCATAGTAAATGTTTTTACGCAGAAAAAGAATAATTTACAAAACAAATAACTCAGACTGTTCACTTTGTTAACAAGTCATTATAAATTTTAACCATTAATTTTATTAAATTATTATGTATTATATTAACATTTATCTGACAAAAACTTAAAATTACGAGGAACATATATGAATATGCAAGTTGGTTAGCAGAAATTCTTGGCACAGCACAGCGAGTGTGCCAGATGTAAATTTATACAAGTGAATTTCTTAAGGAGCTGGGCACAATAGTTACAATGCCTTTAAAACTGGAAGTGTGCTATGTTTACTAAGCATGGCTTTATGCTTGTCTCATATAATAGATCTATTGATATATACTAAGAGTATCAGTATATTTTTAAGAAATATACATATATTTACTACTTTAATCTATGTACAATGTACATGAATAATAAATTTTTCTTTATTGTATTCTATTATCTTGTAAACTAATATTTGATACTTGCGAAAAGGTTCTGCCTTGATACCATTAACACGTAAAAATTATAAATACGAATATATTTTTTCAAAAATTAAAGACAAATTTAATTTTACTACATTACTTCGTTAATTAAAAGTGATGTTACTTATTTATTTTAAATGTACCGAAATTCTTGTAAATAAGAATACTGTTTACAAACATATGACACTAAAATTCATGTGTACTTATTTGTGAAGGTATTTTTTGCCTTAATTTTTTGCGAATTTAATTATACAATAATCGATATAAAAGATTGTAATTACATTTTTGTCCAATAAAGTATTTTAAGATAGAAACTTAGTACTTTATCTTAACGTGAATCTAAAATACATTGCATTCATTACCATTTAGCGGGTTTGGCAGGAATCCTATGCTGAGAGAGTGACTCCATTTCCTGCTACGTGCTACGGTTGCTACGGCGTAGTTCGTACCCGTAGCTTGTATAACTTCGAGTACCTTCCATTGTGAATAATTGTTCCTTGCTTTTTATTTGAAATTCTCGAATGTAGGTCGAGTATCGCATTCGCTTTTATTTCACTATTAAATCATATTATAAATACCTCCATAACGATTATAAAAACTTCGTTTTCGAATTCACATTTTTGAACACGAAAAAATGTTGTGTGAAAAAATAAGCGAAAGTTGAATAATTTATATAAAGTATATTAATTTGTACCGGTGTTTAATAAAGCTCATTATAAAAGTGTTTCAGAGAAGCTTATGTTTATATAGAAACTAGTATTCGCCTGAGAGTTCACTCACGTTTTAGATTGTTGGTTGTCATGCGTCAGGCAAAAACGAAGTCTATGTCCTTTCTTAGAGTTAAGTTTCATACCAAATCTCATCAAATTCGTTGAAAGAGCGACATATAGACCGAGTTATTTTTACATTTATAATATTAATATAAATTAGGTAGCTGTGTTTCGATTTCGATGATTCTATTTAATGATGTTTTATCTTTTATATTTAAACCTTTTATATAATCTTCGATTTGGTAGTAAATTTTTAAGCTGCTAAAGTAAAAACTTCTGTATGATTAAAAATAAATATTATTTTTAAATTTTTAATATTAACAAATAAATGTTTAATTTTCCAAAGTTTTTATGTATTGGTAAACATTTTGATTTATATACAAACTGTTTTCGCTGATTTTGATTTATTTTCTGAAATATATAACATATTATTCAATATGTAAGTTTTTTTGTTTTGTCTAATAATATGAAGAATACATTCTCTTATCGAGATCTCTAGCCATGTATTGCAAAAATATTTTTTAAGAGGAATCATTTTTTGATGAAAAACATTATATTTCAGTTCTTTGATGTCTTGTTTATTTGAAATTTCAATAAAATCGATATAGTGCTATCGAAGCTCGTGTAATAAAAATCATAAATCATAAGCAAAATATTACCACAACTAACTGAAATAAAAAAAGCAAAAGAATTACTTAAATTGCCAGCATTTTATTATGGGCGAATTCTAAAGGTGTATATTTGAATAGATGCATGATTGATCCCATAAAATATTTTATAACAAAATTCAAAGTTTAAAACCGTTTTCGTACGTGCTAGTCAGTTTTTGAGTTATTATGGCGTGTTTTCAGACAATATTCTCCATTCGATTGCTATTGTACTTTATATGGCTGTAGCAATTTTTAGTGTTGCTATACAAAATTGCAAACTATAAAGTATTATTTATATTACACTTATTTTGAAAAAATTAGAACATAATAAACTTTTTAAAATGTATAAATTTAGTAAGGTTAATTATAAATTCTTTTTTTTTGTTAAATAAACAAGTATCTTTCTTAAACGTTAATATAATATTTGATAAATAAAGAATTTCTGTCGATTATTTTTAGTAATCTACTTTCGGTATATATATATATATATATATATATATATTTAAATTAACCTTATAGAATGACCATTCAAAAGTGCTTGTAGGAGTCTACTTAAATAAACCATATATTGATTTGACTATTTGCTAATACATTAGGTCGAAAAGTCTATTTTTTTAAGCAAGAATCATAATTTTCATTAAATAATGATTATATGTTAATAAATATGATGATTAATGATTATTTGTACATATGTAAAGCAAGGTGAAGCAATAATGAGGCTTGTTGCTATAAAAGCTGTATCTATTTGCACTGAAAAGTAAGGTTTCAGCGGCTTTAAGGTAAATGTGAGATAAAAGAAAAGCTCTGCATTGTAGGCACTGCCATATGTTTCCTTTGTTAAGGACCCACTTGAAAATTTTCTTCCAAAGAACATTTTTATTTTTCAGCAATGATAATGGTAATTGTTGGTTTACATTGCGGTCTTTTTCTTAATGGCTTTATAAGGAAGATACGTTCGCATTCTCTTTTCTTTAACAATGTCATTTATTTAATCTATAAGTCTTAAGTAACTTTATGAAAAATACAAAGAACGTACAGTTAGATATATTTTATATTGTTATTTTTAAATCAATGAATTATCTACTATAAACGTATTTGGTAATTATATATAGCGTATGTTTAGTGTTAGTATTAGTATGTTATAGTGTATGTTTTAGAAATAATCTATACACTTAAAAGTTTTATAAGTGTGTAGATTATTTTTAAAACATATGAAATGTATAAGCAAAAATTATTACAATACTCGTATCTCTTATTGATATAAATGAGTTATAAATTTCTACAATAGCAATTTTAAATAAAACGCCTACGTATATAACTGTGTCGTATAACCCCCGTGAAATAAAACAAATCGACTACGTTAAACCGATCTAGAGCAGTTCAATACATTTAATTGTTTAGGTGTATCCGACAGTTCCAATTAATTAGTTGATTGCTCTATTCACATGCGAGAAATTTTAACTCGATGAAATTATTCGAAGCGCTTATCTAATGTAACAGTGATTCCCATTAAACTATTTTTCTTTCCGATTTTACTATTCTTTTAGCTTTTTCATTTATTTGGGTACAATAATAGATTACTGTAATACAGTTTCATTTGCATGCTCGTTCAAATATACTTCGATAAATTTACACAGTTGGTTTCCCACATTTGTTTTTTAATCGAAAAAGCTCTGGTTCACTTTAATATTACTTTAGCCCACAGATTTTTTATTTAATATGTATTATTTGTTCAACCAAACAAATATTCATCACAATATAAGCTTTGATTACTTTTTTTGCTTTAATAATAAACACAAAATAACAAAAGAATTAGAAAAATCTGGACAAACATTTTGGACCATGTATTAATTTAAATGAAATTTTATACGTGTATATAAAGACGAGTAATTGAAGTGGATGGCCGGGTTCGGCATAAAAATGACGGTATCAATTAAAAGCAGTCTACGCGCAGTTGGCCGTCATCCATCAGGCGAGGGTGGCGCCTGACGCGGACAAATGAAGTGCGATTTGATCCGACGCGCCACCACTGATCCTACTTTCATTCGCATCTTATGCAGACACCAAGAAAAACAAAGGAGCCAGCTCATTAGGACCGCTAAAAAGTCTTATGTTTTATTCAGTCACTGGGTGAGAAAAACGCTGACTAAAGTAATTTAACTTTTAAACGAGTGACAATTGTTCGATTCAGAATATTTCACTACTAGTGATTTTTCATGGTGCATATATACTTTATTATAGAATGTTGAAATTATTTGTTTTCTGAGAATATTTACAATCGAATTTTATATATTGGAAAATATACATGACAAATAATACGTATACATTATCAGTGTGAGTTTTTAAAGGCAACTACTTTTTAAATTAAATTTTAATACGACTACTTCCATTCTGACAACAACGGAAGTATTCATAATTATTTATTACATAGCCATTGTAGGCTTGGTATTTATTAAATACGAACCAGGATAACGTTAAATAATATACATATATTTTTATCCCGTACGATCTCATGTATATTTCATGAGAACGGGTCATTATATAACAGCCGTAATTTATTATAAGAACTTTCTGATTTTGTTTTACGTGAAATTTTAATGAGCAATTAAAATGTAAAGGACGATTGGCGATTCACCAAATCATAAACATGAAAAATAAAATTGATTGTGGACTTTATTTCACGTATTTCCGTAGTGCATATTTAGATGGGAAGTCATTACTGGCGCATTTTCCTATTGAGAAGTATTTTCGAGTAGAAGAAACATAGAGCACGTTCATTATCATCACGCTTTAATATGATGAGAGTTGGCAAGCTTCCCGCTCCCCGGCCGCGGGTAATTTTGTTTTGGACTACGTGCCACGAATCGTTAGCGGCTACTCGAAACTGTCCACTAATCCTTGCTACCTTAACTTTTGCAAATTCAACAAAAATTAGGAACCATTGCATTCAACGTGCAGAGCGGATTACGCTGCGGTATTCCGTATATTTGGAATTTAGTTAGAATTTTCAGATAATTCTTGTCTAATGTAGTAAATTAGATTCGATTGTAATAAATTAAAAATCATGATACGTTTAACGCTAATATATGATGAAGGTTTTTGTTTAATAACAATATAATGTATTTACTTGGTTTCAGTATAGAGGCACCGCTTGTTGTATATCCATATTATACCATACCATTATATATTATACCAATGTAATTTTTGCATAAACCAGTAGTCTACGGTCATAGTAGCTACTCAAGTAGATCATCAGGTGATATCCTTTGCTCATTTCCTTTTATTCTTGTATAAAAATAAATTAGAAATATTTATTTTTATAAAATAACGAATATGTAATATTATGTAGGTTGAATTAATTAAAATAGATTTATAATTAAACTTCATTTTTATTTTAAATTGTTAAATAGCTTGCATATCAAAAGCTAGCTCATAAATATTTACGTAACAGGTATAACTAGGATGGATCAGTTACGTGATATGGTGCCTCTAGAGCTCTTACGCTTTGGAAAGCAAAAGGGCGCGTTTGTCGGCGAGCAGCTGAATTATTTATTATCTACGCTGCCAGTGACGTATCATGACATATGTCATAAGTGACACTCGTAACTCGGCTGATATTTTGACATACAGTTTTTGTGTTGTTTTAAATTTGTTTAATCCTTGAAGAATTACATTTATACTTACTTATTTTGGTTTTAAGTATAAGTTATAAAACAATATAAAAGTAAAGTAACAGCCTGTAAATTACCCACTGTTGGGCTAAGGCTTCCATTAAGGAGAGAGTTTGGAACATATTCCACCACGCTGTTCCAATACGAGTAGGTGGAATGCACATGTGGCAGAATTTCGATGAAATTAGATACATGCAGGTTTCTTCACGATGTTTTCCTTCACCGTCGAGCACGAGATGAATTATAAACACAAATTAAGCACATATATACAGTGGTGCTTGCCTGGGTTTGAACCCGAAATCATCGATTAAGATTCACGCGTTCTAACCACTGGGCCATCTCAGCTCAAAACAAAATAACTTTACATTACACTTTAATTTATGTTATATATCTTATACATATTTTTATTATATTAACTGTTATTAATAGAGTTGTGAGGATAATATATCAAATTATGAATTAAAATATATTGTTTTGTTATGTAGGTTATCGACACATAAATACTTATTTATTTTATTGGTGCTTAAACTTAATATAATGCAAGATCGCAATACAAATGTTAACTTAATTATTATGTTGAAAATCCAGTTATTAAAGGAAAAGTATTTATACTTATATTACCACTACATTTTAGTTAAACAATGAGTATAATTAAAAGTAAAACCAGGAAATATGTTTTCTATAATTGGTACCATAGTAAAGTCTTTGCGAATTCTAGTACTAGGTCACTACCTGATAGGGTTACGTACGTGCAAGCCCGCCTGAGTTAGCATCACCCACTCATCATGTATTCTAACGCCAATCAACAATACACAGTATAGAAGTGTCCCAGTTTGAATGCGTTATAGGGTAAGTGATCCAGTATAACTACAAACACAGGGCACATAACATTTTTAGTTCTTAATGTTGATGGGACATTGGTCTAGTAAGGAATGTTTGATATTTCTAATGGCGTCATTGTCTATGGGCAGTGGTGAAAACTCACTATCAGGTTACTCGTCCGAAAATCTATTTCATAAAAAAGTAGGTTCATTATAATTTACCTTATGAAAGTTTAAACTTTTAAAAAATAAAATTAATCCTCAATTTAATTTCGTTTCATTATTTATAACGGAAGACAGGAAGGAAAATGAGCGTTTGTCCACAGATATTGGTCAATGCACCGATAACCTACCATGAATGCCATTTCTGTAATAACACTATCGTATTATGTGCATGGGCGTAGAGCGGGTATAGGAAGAACGACCTAAGAGAACATGGATGTAGTGTGTGAAACACAAAGACTTGTGGTGAACAAACGTGGACAGTGGACACTAGCTGCGTACTAGTTCACAATTTCACGGTCGCACAGCGTTTTATATAGCTAACTGTACTCAGGGTATATTTTAAGGATAAAATCAGAAAGTGGTAGTGCCACGCTGTATACCTTCGGATTACAGCCGAATGGGCCGGCACGCCCGGGGAAGTACCACTCTCTCACTTAAAATCGGCGTAAAGTGGTAGTTATGCTACCGCGTTTCGTCCGGTAAGTGAGAGTTCCGGAGGCCCAATCCCCCTCCCCCACAAAACTTGATGGTTGTGCAGAATTTGGTTAAATTACCCCAGGAGGGTACCATCAGCGACAGCGGTGGAGAATCCCTCTCTGGGCATCCATGCTCAGGACATACACCACCTGAGCAGGGATGCCCAGGCTGCCCTCCGAATTCTGGGGGGGGCAATTTTGCGCTCGCCACTGTTCGGGGCAAGCGGAGCAGGCATCATAAGGCAACCCCTACCACCCTCGCTGTGGACTTCTGCAACATAAGGGGACTCAACTCCAACCTCAACGCCGTTCACTACCATCTGGAAACGGCGAAGCCGGCCTTGCTCTTTCTAACCGAGACCCAGATATCTTCTCCTGCCGATACGACTTTTCTCTCGTACCCTGGGTACAAATTGGAACATTCCTTTATACCACGAGCTGGGGTATGCGTTTACGTCAGAGATGATATCTGTTCTCGACGCCTCGGCAGCCTTGAAGGACAGGACCTATCGATTATCTGGCTGCGTGTAGACTGCAATGACCATCCGCGAATCTATGCGTGCCTTTATAGGTCCCATAGCGGTAATGCCGAAACCGACCGACTGGTTGAGCGCGTCCAAATGGCTACAGATTCCGTGCTTCAGCAGATTCCATCCGCAGAGATCATTATTCTGGGTGACTTTAATGCTCACCACGCAGAATGGCTCGGCTCACGCACCACCGATCATGCGGGTAGATCTGTTCTGGACTTCGCTCTAGCATATGATCTGACACAACTGGTCAACTCGCCAACGCGAATACCGGATGTGGAGAATCATACACCTTCCCTGTTGGACCTTCTGCTGACTTCACATCCGGATGGTTATCAGGTTATCGTCGATCCCCCTCTGGGCTCGTCTGACCACTGTCTCGTCCGGAGTACAGTGCCGGTTGTGCGGTACTCACGGCCTCGCTTTGTTGGGTGCCGCCGAGTATGGCACTACAAGTCAGCAGATTGGGATGGGATGCGGTCTTTTTTTGCATCTTACCCATGGGGGCAGATTTGTTTCTCGCCGGATGATCCGAACGCTGCTGCTGAGTCTGTTGCCGATGTGGTGCTTCAGGGTATGGAACTATTCATTCCTTACTCTGCAGTACCCATCGGTGGCAAGTCCCAGCCTTGGTTTGGTCGCTTCTGCAAAACGGCATCACGCCGAAAGTGGGAACGCTATCAAACCTGGGCTAATGCATCTGGGTCTCGTGATGTAAATACCAGCGCATTTAAAAAGGAATACAACTCTGCCTCTAGGTCCCTCAAAAACGTGATTGCTAGGGCGAAGACGGAGTACATTGGCAGAATTGGCGAGAGACTGGTGCGTCTCCCTTCAGGAACACGAACGTTCTGGTCTCTCGCTAAGGCTGTCTTAGGGAATTTCTGTCAGCCATCTTTTCCATCTCTGCACAGAGACGGTGAGTCATTGGCCCATACCGCGAAAGAGAAAGCTGATCTTTTAGGCTCTCTCTTCGCGTCGAACTCGACTCTGGATGACCAAGGAAAATCTCCACCAACAATTCCGCGATGTGATACCACGATGCCGGAGGTTAAATTCCGGCAAAGTGCAGTTCGTAAAGCACTTCTTTCCTTGGACATTCATAAGTCGAGCGGACCCGATGGTATCCCTCCAATCGTGCTACGGACATGTGCTCCCGAGTTGGTACCGGTCTTAACGCGTCTTTTCCGGCAATCCTACACATTAGGCGTCGTCCCGAATTCCTGGAAGACAGCTTTGGTGCATCCGATCCCTAAAAAAGGCAACCGCTCAGACCCGTCCAATTATAGGCCTATAGCCATCACCTCCTTGCTCTCCAAGATAATGGAGTCCCTTATAAACTGCCAGCTCCTGCGGTATCTAGAGGAGAACCAGCTGATTAGCGACCGCCAGTACGGTTTCCGTCGGGGTCGGTCAGCCGGTGATCTTCTAGTTTACCTTACTCACAGGTGGGCTGAAGCAGTTGAGAGCAAGGGGGAGGCATTAGCAGCCAGCTTGGACATAGCGAAGGCCTTCGATCGTGTATGGCACAAAGCGCTTCTTTCGAAGCTTCCTTCCTATGGGCTTCCCGGGAAATTATGCAATTGGATTACCAGCTTTTTGGCAGATCGGAGCATCAAGGTCGTTGTCGACGGTGCATGCTCTGACTTAAAATTCGTCAATGCTGGTGTTCCACAAGGCTGCGTTCTATCACCCACTCTGTTTCTTCTGCATATCAATGATTTGTTGCAAATCGGGAACATTCATTGCTATGCAGACGTCAGTACCGTTGACACCTTATACACCGGCCGCGCTAATATTTCTCGGGAAAACGTCGAAGAGAACCGGAACAAACTTGTGTCTGAAATCGAGTCTTCATTAAACGAAGTCTCGAATTGGGGCCGGCTAAATCTAGTCCATTTCAACCCCAAAAAGACGCAAGTTTGCGCGTTAACCGCTAAAAAAACACCATTTGTCGTATCTCCACGATTTGAGAACATTCCGATAGCCGCTACAGGTAGTATCGGAATACTTGGCGTTAATATTTCGAGCCTCGTTCAGTTCCGCGGTCAATTGGAAGGCAAAGCCAAATTGGCTTCAAAAAAGCTGGGCGTGCTCAGCAAGGCGAGACAGTATTTCACGTCGGCCCATCGCCTTAAACTTTACAAGGCGCAAATTCGGCCTCACATGGAGTACTGCTCTCACCTCTGGGCGGGTGCTCCCCAGTACCAGCTCCTTCCATTTGACCGCATCCAACGTAGAGCGGCTCGAGTTATCGACGATCAAGCTCTTTCCGATCTCCTTGATCCTTTGGCTTTGCGTAGAGATGTCGGATCACTCTGCATCTTCTACCGAATTTTTCACGGGGAATGTTCCGAGGAATTGTTCGGATTAATCCCGACTGCTGAATTTCACCTTCGGACATCTCGCCAAAATTCTAAGTTTCACCCGCACCACCTTGATGTCCGAAAATCCACAACAGCGCGATTTCTCAGACATTTTCTGCCTCGCACAACCACTTTGTGGAACCAGCTTTCGCCGGCGGTTTTTCCGAACCGATACGACATGGGAACCTTTAAGAAAAGAGCGTACTCCTTTTTGAAAGGCCGGCAACGCACCTGCAGGTCCCCTGGTGTTGCAGGTGTCCATGGGCGGTGGTAGTCACTTTCCATCAGGTGAGTCTCCTGCTCGTTTGCCACCTATGCCATAAAAAAAAAAAAAAAAAAATGAAATTAGGCTATTTCTATAAAACCCAGAATAACCGATGATTGCATGATTAGTTGACTGAAGTGACAGTGGCCTGATAACGTATGTCCTAGGGCCGATGGTAGTTGGAGAAAGCAAGCACTAAAGTTGCGACTGTTGCATTTTCAAGCGCGACGTTAGACGCCCCTAGCGAGGATCTATAGATGGCCTATAGAAGGTAACTAGACCTTACTGACACTTAGTGAGAGCCCTATTTGAAGCAGTGGTTGTTGGTAAGTGATGATGATACAGTGGTACTACCTACTACCTAAAATTAGTGTCATGGGTTTATAAATATTTTCTTTAAGTCTATTTTTAGTTTATCCGTCTCGCTGTCGGTATGTCACGTAGTATGCGAATATATACACACACATATTCACAGGGTCGTCGAACGTGGATCACGTTTTTGATACTATATACCATACAAATATTATGAAGAGCGGTTTTTTTTCTGTTATCCGGATTCACGTGAAACTACTGATCCGATTCACATCAAATTCATTTTCATGGTGGTTTCGATGCGGGATACAGACTATGAAAATCGTTTTTATATCAAATGATAACAAAACAGTAGAAATACAAATTGTCTACAAAATGGCCTGGTTTTGCTTATTTTTTCACACACCTTCATGAAAATATTAAGTACGGCTTAAGAAATAGCTTAGCGTTAGCAACTGATTAATTTATTTTTATCATCTTGCGCTTGCTGCCATTAGGTAGCACCTTAGGTTGTTGGTGTCGATTTTATTTTATTAGGCAGATTTTTTAATCGCGCATTTACGCAGTACCTTAAGTATTTATGTGCCGGCAGGTAACTATTACACTAGCAGAAGCATTTCAATTGTATTCTTATAGCTAAACTGGTAACATTCCGCCAAAACATTTCAAACAGTACGGTGACTCCAAATAAATGGGTTAGTAGTAGTAACAACCTCTGCATAATCCACATCAGCGCAAAAAGGCCTCCTTTCTTATTGAGAAGGCTTAAAGCGTATTCAGCGACGGTGCTCTGTCGCGGATTGATGGATTCGTGACAGAATTTACCTGAAACTTGGAAGTTTCCACTTTTAGTTTTTGCCGACAAGTTAAATAAACACAAATTAAGGAACTAAAACTGGGTGATGTTTTACGACCGACTAGTAATGATGATCTGTTTATTTATCATTAATAAAAACTTAGATGCAATCTTAATTGTGTGCATATGACGCCCAACTGTGTAAAGATACAATTAATATGTAGGTAACCAGTTCATACATATATGCTAAAAATACACACTTTAGATACACATGGATTTAAATAATTAACAATAAATATTTAATAACCCAAGTAGCCAACTATCAAACATAGCTAGTCACGTTTATAACGAATTTAACTAAAGATTTTAAGTTGATTAATTGTTGTTAAAGGAAATGTTTATCCTTAAATATCATCTTATTATTTTAATGTAGTTGTACAAATGTATCGTCTACTTTAGAATAAAATACAAATATAATTTTAACAATGAATAAACATAGATTTAACTCGTGAAGAGCCGCGAAAGAAAAATTTTATTTTGTTGTATTACTGTAGTAATAACTTATCTTGTTATGCCAAGTTTAGTGTAATACGCTTTGATATCAGATGATCTAAATTAAAAAAATATTTGTATTTGATATGTTTCAGTAAATACTCGTCATTTATATTTTGGTGTACTATATTATAAATCGTTATAAATGAAGGATTTTTTGTTTAAAACACTTCTTTATCATTAAATTGTAGATACGAAGATATTTTTTAATTTTTACCTTTGTTCGCCGTTCTCCTCCTTTATATACTTGATAAATTTCTCAAAGGGCAAAATAAATAATTGAATAGAATTATTATGGTGAATATGCACGTACATATGTATATAAACGTTGTTTGATGGTAGGTTATTTATTATAGTAACTAAAATGGTTATCTGAAGTATATGATTGTTTAATGTAAACTATCACATATAAATAATTGCTAAATCAACAATATTAGATGTTATCAATTTACTATAATATATATGTTATACCATCTATTACATATTATAATTAATTCATGAGTTTCAACCTCAACGTTAGCTTAAGTGAATACCTTTTAACACAAAAACCAAATTATTCTTAGCATGCGGTAGAAGTTATTGACTTAGCAGATTTTACTGTCTATGTATAGTAAGAATTATCTATTTCCCAAATGAGTTAAGTAATACTACAAATACACTAATATAAATGCGCTGAAGGCTCCATAATTTTTTTCTTTTTTCAATTAAAACTCAAAAATTCATAAATTAGATTTCACATAGCATTTTACTTTTTAATAATAAAATGATCAATCGATATGTAAGATTTCTAGGCTCTTTTACCTATTGTAAATTTACAAACATAATATATAATATTACATACATCTCATGAGGAAATAAATGATTCATTCAGCACTTATAAATAGTTTAATCTTTTTAATCGCGTAATGTATGTGTGCTTAAATTTAACAGGCGGTGTATTGTACGTTGGAGATGACTTTATTCAAAATATATCCAGTTACAATGCTTCGAGTTACATAAACGAGATCTCTAGAGTTTAATGCAGACGAGCGAAGTCTTGGAATATAATGAGATACGAAAACACGGTTTTCTTAGACATTTGTAAGTAAACGTATTCAAAGCCTACACCGACTATGTACGCCGTTGAATTTAACATTTCAAGGAAAGGTGAAAGACGAATTTTGAATTTAAGAGCGTTTAAATGTTTCGTTTGGGCGTTTGTTGAGGATGATAAAATTATCATACTACATTTGTATTACTGACTTAAGAATTTATAATTTAGTATGACTATACAGTTCATTTGTTGCATGTACTTTTGTTTAATGTGTTCCGGTACGATTAAATGAAGTAAATTTACGTGATCCTCTGTCGTTTGCATATTTTATTAATAGTTAATTTATTGTTACAAATATATGCTAGAATCGCCAAGATTATAAGGGTGGACCCACATCTTGAGTTGTATTGTCTTTGTTTATACAATTCTTATTCGGAGGTGAAAATGGGCCATTTGATAGTAAGTCACCGTCGTCTATAGATCTATCGGCGCTGTGAGAAATATTTCTTACATCGATAACGTATGCCCCGGAAACTAAGTAGTTATGTCCCTCGTACGGATTACAATAATACGAAGTATTGCTGTGTGACGGAACTATATATAAGTAATGGATGTCACCTATCCAGAGAGCTCTACACAAATCCCTGCCACCAAATGTTGTCAAATGTTGATTGGAGTTTTAAGTAACAAAGATGATAGATGGTGAATGCATTGAATTGAAACGAGTAGGATGTATGAAATGGTATCAATTGATTTTTATATTACATACAAAATGTTGGCGGCAAACCTAGCATCAAAAAAATGGGTGGAATCAAACCGATAATCTTCGCAAAGACATACATTTGGTTGGATAGAAGTAATAAAGAAAGTGTATAATGTTGAAAATGTATATACGCATATTTTGAAGACAAAAATAGATGGTTAGTGATAATGTCATATGCAAGAAGGGAACTGATGATATGACTAGAGACATAGATGAATGGAAGAGGAAACACCGCACCGACCCAAATAAATGGAATAAGGGCAAGCTAATTTATGTTTATGTGTATTTATTAGCAGCCACTGAACGGAAGAACAAACGAACTACTTTATTGTAAATGATTACTAATTGACTGTGAGGATATAGTTTAGGTTTTAAAGAAAAATACCGAATGTTGTCGAAATAAAGAATAAGGTATTGTCTCTCATAAGAATTATAGATTCACGTACATTGTGTAACTCTTGGTTTATCAAAGCAATGTTAAATTGCCGTTAATTATAACATTCATTGAAAGAGGTTTAATAATAAAATAGGTTTACTGTGAGTCGTGTATAGAAGACTATAAAAATTGCAGAAATTTCATTTCATTGTCATACAAAGTTTATTTGTATCTGCTATAATTTCGGCAGTGTCCGCTTTAAAAGCGCCTGAACCTGAAACTTTCTTAGTGAGTTAACCAGCATTATATATCTTAAAAAAATATGCAACATATTAACATCCCATATAGTTTAAGTCTGTCCTAATTATATGGGAAATGCTGCTAGCATTCTTGCCACCATTCCACGCGGTTAAGATTTATACAGTAACTAGTTTTATTTCATATTTGTATATATTAAAATAAGATTAATATTATTAATTCTTATGTTAATAAAAGTCTGTCCTGAAATTTTATTCTAAAACAATACAGATCCATCTCAATCGAATATTACTTTTGCGTAAGTCAAGAAAAACAAATAAACAAAATCCCTCTCTTCATAAAATTAGTAGATATTACGGTGAAATAAGACATGCCATTTTAACTTAAGATAGCTAATTAACTGGTTCGTTAGGTCTGTTGTTCTATTATGGTGACGGTAGGACATAAAATAGTTTTTTATTCCTAATATTTGAGGGTTAACTCCTAAAACGCAAGCGAAGCCACGGGCGACAACTTACTTGAGAGAAATGCGTCATATTGTTAAATCTAATATGTTAAAAAAGTTAAATTTTAGGATAATCCCTACATATTATTACAAAACCATTAAAGAAGTTTCAGGAGTATTACTGATAGGTACATGGAAATGCTATTTACATTACAAATGACCAAAATCAAATAAAGATTTAATATAACGATATAAATATCAAAAAATGTGAAAGGCGCATGCTCCTTTCTTTGAGGTAATTAAAAAAAGCCACTAGTTTGAGTTATTTCTATCGATTAATTTTCATGATATAAGTCGTTTAATAATTATTATCTTCGTCATTTAATAGAAGAATTTATTTAATTGCGGTTAATCCGGTGAATGATGATTGATGATCAGCGAAATGGACATGTTTTCGTTTCAAGACGGAAATAAAAGCTAATTCTTTCAAAACAGACATACAGTAGAGCTTGTGCTTGTATAAAAGTATGTTAAGGAACTTCGTAAAATTAGGTAGCAGAAAAATTTAGAATACATTGGTTATAATCGCTAAGAATTGAATTTGATATTGATTGCAACAAATCATCTTATTCATTCATCATAATCATCATCTTGGCATCACCCCAAACAACTGTATTAAGTGTGTTTAAAACAACACAGGAAAAATAATTTGTTGTATATTCTCAGCCGCATGAATCTGCTTTGCCTCAATTAATCTAGAATTATTTTGTATTCATATATGTATCCGCTGATTCTTGCAAACAAATTATTGAGGCATAAAGTATGTATGCGATGCCAAAAAAAACCAACAGACGCCTATTCTACTTAAGGGGAAAAGATACAGATTGCTTATTAATATAGTCATGGGTATTATGATAACCGAAATTTCATTAAAATTATAGTATTCAATTTAGACATAGAAATATATCAAAGTAACGTATCTTTGTAAGTCGATTTTCAACATTTTACGATAGGGATGAGCATCGAGTGTCGAAATTGTTTCTCACAGAATAGCGGAATTGAAGAGACTTATTTGACGAGCGCTGGCGAAACTGTAGCAGATATAGCAAAACTTTGAGATATTCGCAGATCTTGAAGTTTACAATATAGTTTGTACCAGAATTTATCCCCGTTTTACAGACAGTAAACAACTTTAATGTATATAAATTTGTAAAAATGACCGTAATTATACGTACGCTGTAATTTTATAACGTTCTTTTTCTTTTTTGCATGTAGCTTCAAACATTGATAAGATATGTTTGTTAGACGCTCAAGGAAAATACGTACAGATTCCCGGAAGATTTAATTCTAATGATAAACCAAGCCAACATTGTTTTTTATATTTTTTACAATAGTCTGAGTCATATATCTAAAACTATCCTTACCGTAAATAAACATATTCATTTTATAATCTAACGTTATCCCAATGCTGTTCAAAGGCAACATCTTTCCATCGACCTCAGTCCCCAGGAGCCTCCAACCAATCTTAGCTGAAAGCATCGAGGTCGCCGCTACCTCGGGTGACCTCCGCGTTTTGTCCGTCACTAGGGATCCAATTTAAATGATAAAATTCAATCTCTCATGATTTTAATGGGACCTACCCAGGTCCGTTCCATTCTAGAAGTTTAGGTAAGAGATTCCTGTTTTAAAATGTAGTGATCTCTACCTGATTAGGTTTCTCCTCTTGAGTCCAATAATGCTTGTATTGCTCTCTGACTACTTTAACCGAAGGCTTCCGATTTTAGGCTAATGATCTGTACTGAGCATAATACTTTAGGGAGGGCAGATAACATCTATATACAACGTTGCACTTCAATTATATTGAAAGATTCATTAGGGTCTTTTTGGGCAAGTAGCTCTTCTATTCATCTATCGTTGTAAAGTAACGCACGAATGGCGAAGTCCCAGGCAGAACTAGTCTTAGGCGATAAGCGCTACGAACCTTTCGTCAATTTGCAGAGTGTCCCACTAGACGGTGACTGACCTGCGAACTATTACCTGTCCTTTTACCCTAACCCTGCACTTCGTGCTATTATTGACTAGCTGGTAAAATCATAGAAAATCTATTAATATAATGAAGTAAAGAGATTACATTCTATTAAGAAATTATACAGCTACCAAACATAAAAAATAAGCAGTCACTTTAAGTAGAAATTTAATATGAACAACTAAATACCACGTCATTTGATATTATTGTAATGGGTCTTAAGAACTGACTCGCACTTTATGTGGTTTCCAGCCGATTCTTCATTTCTAAGTTGTAAAACTATTTACGCTTATTTCTTAGTTACGTTCTGCAGAGGAAATTATTTTTTGTTTAAACTACCTTTATTTTTATTTTGCATTTGTATTCACGAGGCCTTAATGTTTTTTTATAATATTAATATGAGTTACCAATTATATGTCGCTTATAATCACCAGCACACTATTTATCAAAACAATTGCCAGTGCCAAACGCGCTTGGGTTTGAAATATGGATATGCGAAAATATGTCATTTTTTTATGGCAAACGTTGGTAACAAATATGTAAATTTTGTTAGCAAAAAAACAATATATTTTTTTAGAATGTACGGATTCAAAATAATCAGTTGGCCAATAATATATATTTTATTTATCTGGTTCGGAGTGGAACGATTATCTTGAAAAATAAGAAGAATGAGTCAGGAAAATGATACTCTACGAAACATTTTTTCTCTCAATTAAATATAAATTGCCGTGTACATAATTTAAAACCAGAATTTTCAATGGCGTAGGTACTCCGCCATCTCAGCTAAAAAGCGTTAATGTAACAATGCGAGTGCTTACAATTATCGTGTAATTGAGGTAAATTAGAAGGCTGAGTAGTTAGAAGGATTTATGTATAGACGGCTGCGATTGTTCTGCACAACTTAACATTAATTTTACAAATCACAATTATAGTTGCTCGTTTGCGTCAGCATTTGCACTAATTAATTGGATTGCCACTAAATAGTAGTGATTAACATCATGTACACTTGATTCATATATTATTAATATATATTACTCGAATTTAATACTTTCACGTTAATTATGGGTAATAATCGATTTTATATAGGTATACTTCATTTCATATCAGCAAAGTAACCTTTAATACCATTTTAATTCAATATTTCCGAACCCGTTTGACTTGCTCACGTTCCTTAAGTTAACAATATTTTACATCTTTTAAGAGAAATAAATAATGTTGGTGTAAATGTGTTTTATTCAGTTAAAGTAAACCCAAAAAACGGGCGAAGAATATACACCGCAACAAAAACAGCACTCTGAGAAAAATCTTCGTAAATATAGAGCAGAAACTTCAACATTTTTAATCTTGTCAGGCCATTAAAAAGTTCACGCAGAAAGTAGACAAAAAAGGACAGACTTGCTTGTATTTTAATAGAAAAACATTTCTCGCTAAAGAATAGTTTGTGTAACGAATGACAATTGCACATAAGTAAAATAATATTAATTTTATATCAACCTTTTTCGTGTCTGCGTATCACATATGAATGATGTTATCGTAGTAAGTATTGTGTTTATTATTTGGACAGGGAATCTGTTAAAGATAATTCCAGAACCCTATCAACCCAATATATAGTAGTGAATATATTGCTAAAATACTAGCAGTCATTGAATTTGGTGCAGCAAGTATAGCACTTTATATCAAGGTTAGGCTGAGACTGGTAGCGTTTCCGCCGCAATTTAGTCATTGTGTTCGCGACATTACAATGGCGGTTGGGAAGAGATTGTGCAGTTTTATATTTATGCAACAGTCGAGTGCTGCGCTTGAAACTAGGCGGGAATGAAAGTTGTAATTGTTGTTGTAATATTTTATGGATATCTTGAAAGAAAATGTCATAAGAAAATTATTTATATCTTAAATGTAAATTTCATTAAAAGTTACTACCAATACGATAGTCTGTAGTTATGTAAGAATAATAAAAGCCATATCAAATCAATTTTATTAAATTTGATATATTTATAGTATTCTTTTGAAGCGTTACTTAAATGTAATTGCTTTAACCTCTGGGAGTGTGCTGTCACTCCAGTGAGTATTTTCTTGATAAAACTTTATAATATATTATATCAATAAATGTATTTGTGAAATATACGTTACAATTTATATTCAGGACTCATATCTAATTGTATTAAGTTGTTATTTAAACACGTATTATTCAATATTTTAAATCGTTATCCGTTCTATTCTCAAAAACCAAATAATGTTTGGATGAATTACGGAACTTATAAGTAACATTATCATTTCTTATAAGTCTATGTTTTTATTACATAAACTAACTGTATCCCAAAAAAACAACGCTCACAGTATAAATAAAATAATATTGTTCTTCTGATCAAGTTTCTGCCTCTGCGACCAATCTCAAAGACTGACTAGCGCCGGAGGTTACCTGTGTATTGTTCAAGTGTGCACACAGAGGTATATATAGGGTCCACTTCCACTCATATATACTTTAATAAAACGTCAAAACGGCAAGATAGATGATAGCCACCATTTGGAAGGGCAATGTCTTTACGTGGTTGCCGAATAAAAAAAATACATTTTTTGTCCGGGATATTTAAGCCTTTAAAATTACACAAGAACCCCGAGGCAGTACATAGTACAACAAACTGTTGATTCACTTATATACTAATTTATTTAAATATTTAATATAAAGTCATATATAATCCCTAAGAAGCCGTATTACATATGCCAAGCGGATCAGTATTACTTAAAGGTTTCTTTAATATTAGATAAGTTTGTGGGATTTAGAGACTGGTTCGCCATCTCTGTTATCTTCTCAATCTCTAAATAACGAAACGAGGCAGACCATCCTCACTGAAAACAAATAGCCGACCTTTTGCCTTCTTTATGAGACCCTTGTTAACTTGTCCTTAATAAATTATTTATTTCCCACGATTCACTGCACAACAGACCCACAGTACTAATTTTTCGTGAATCTGTTTGTTTTTAAATAAGTTTGTATAATTAACTAAATATAAAAGCCTTAAATATATTTAACTCTAGTTTAAAGCGCTTATTACCGCGCCTTTGTTTAATAATAACATTGAGATTTGAATTGTCGTGACTTTTTATATAACTTTGTTGAGAAAGGTTATAAAAGGAAGATTCTTTCGCAGCAGTTACTCGCAATAATAAAAAGAACATAAAACCCGAGGTAAATTAAAGACTGAAAACATTTAAATTACGGAGTAAAAAAATATATAACTTCAACATTCGAGTTAAAAAATTTATGAGCATTGGAGTTACACGTACACATAACAATACTTTTTTTTATAATTTAAAATGTATTGAATTAGTAAAAAATGCTTTTGTATTGATTATTTTGTTAAAAGAAAGAAAAATAAATATAATAAAGAACGCTTTGAAAGATCTTCTTAAATGAAAATAAAATTAAAAGAATTTGTTCCCCTGTCTATCAACCTCAGGCTTATATTTTGATATTCCTTCCACAAGCATTTCGAAATCAGAAGCTGCAGAAATACTTACACTCTAAATTAGATCTGTACTGTCAAAGTGCTCATTTTTTAATTTAATGTTTTTAGCTATTCTTTAAGAATCTAAGTCGAAACTCGTTAATTTGACGTGAAACGTCAAATTGTTATGCACGAGGTTGATATGCCTACATACTGTCGTAAAATATAACATTCAAAGGTACGTGAACATCGTAAAGCAATAAATCGTTTCTCGATTGAGATATGAATCGATTTCTTACAGAACAGTATTTATATTTTAAACAGTTGAAACAAACCTGTTATTTAAACACAAAAAATTATAACTTTTATTTGTACTTATAAATGTAAACATAAAAAATATAAAATGAAACTTTTTAAATAATGATTATATTAAATGGTATTAATACATATACATGGCGCAAGTTTCTGAGTTACCTTTACTGATGATGTAAACGGGCTTCTGATACGAGATAACGGTTGAAAACACGTATTTATATAAAATGCAAATATTTAATTTCATAATTGTAATAATCATTTAAACAGTGTAAGTATATTAACGGCTAAATTTGCTTTTGAATTAACACAAAGCAAATAATAAATTGTGACTATTATCGTACTTTGCAAACAATGAATGAATCGCACTTATTAATTTTACCTACCCGCAGAATTAATTGGATAATTTTCGAGGCCCCGTTACAATATTCATAAAAGAGATTGCATCAATACGGTTTTCTAAGTCTACCGGCCTAATTGACTCTACGGGACTTGAAATTAAACAAGTTAGAAATTTGTATAACAAAAGAAAGCTCAAATATTAATGATGGTAATTATTTAATTTGCTTTATAAAGTAAATTTCGAATATCGTAAAATTCTATTTAATTTTTACAATATTTATCTATATTATTATTTTTATATAATTTATGCATTTACATAGATTGTATGTTTGTAGGTCACAATCAAAAATCTTTGTTCAATATAGAAGCGTTATCTACGAACGTTTCTAAAATAAACACCTCGTACCTGAGAGGAATCGGCGAATGAAACTCAGCGAGAGATCAAAGATTAATTCATATTTAAAAATTTCAGCTTTCAGCTTACTAATATTATCAATGCGAAAGTTGAATGAAATGACGTTTCTTACTCAATCATGTCAGAACGGCTGAACGGATCTGATTAAAATTTGGCTAATAAAGTATTTTTATACTACAAGCCTCTCCCTCCCTTAATAAGAGAAGTGAAGCCGCTGGCGGAAACAGTTGCGTGATATAATAAAAATTATACAAATTTGCATTTGGAATACAATCAAGAAAAATGCAAAAACTTATAGAGTCGATTATGTTTAATGTTAATGTAAAGAAAATTAATAGCTCATAATTTTTTTTATTTTTATGTTATACGTTGGCGGACCAGCATATGGGCCACCTGATGGTAAGTGGTCACCATCGCCCATAGATAATGACGCTGTAAGAAATATTAACTATTCCTTACATCGTCAATGTGCCACCAACCTTGGGAACTAAGATGTTATGTCCATTGTGCCTGTTGTTACACTGGCTCACTCACCCTTCAAACCGGAACACAACAATACTGAGTACTGTTATTTGGCGGTAGAATAACTGATGAGTGGGTGGTACCCAGACGGGCTTGCACAAAGCCCTACCACCAAGTAGGTTAGCTCATAAATGTTTCAATACCATTTTTTCTGTTTTTGTTTTAGTTTTCTCCCTATCATTCAAGTGCTGGTTGGTACATACAAGTCAGATTGTCAGAATAACAACTACAAATAGTACACATGATAATCCGTGGTGGTCAAATGAATCGGAACTGCAGTTCGTTCGTTCGTTATTAAAATTTTAAAAAGTATTATTTCTTCTAAATTAAAAAGTATAAAATATTTGCTGCTTGATGTTGTTGTCTGGTATGGGCTTTACTTGCATTTATTTCGATGCTCTATCACGTTTTTTGAGTTTGTAGTGTGAGCTAAAGTGGAAACTTGAAAAGCATGAAAGTAAGTGTTCACACGTGAGAGTTGTTATGTGCTCATACACTTATTACATATTTACCGGAACTTTACGCAAAAAACTGAACGTTCTACATTTTACGCAACATTACGACGTAAAACAAAAATGTATTTTTTTTTATATTTTCAATAGTTTTAATATTATAATAGAAAAATCGTAAGACCGTCAATGTCAATGTATAAAGTTAACGAAATTCCAATTCAAAATTATCAGATCCACGAAAGAAAGATTTATACTCATATATGTTTTCTTTGAGTTATAAAATATATAAAAAGCCTTTAAAATGTCGCGTAATATGTATTCATCTAAGAATAAGGAGGATAAATGACGGCATAGTCATGGGTATATTTGCCGGAAAGATTTTTCCCTGCAGTCACACGAAGAAAATGTGTTTGATTTATCAGCACTCGAGGCCGGACCTTCCGCTCGCTATAAATTTTATTGTGTTATGATTTAGGGGCATGTATACGATTTTATGGTAAACACTTTACTCTTTGTGTGCTGCGTGATTTATTCCATGATAGGCTCGAGCTCGGTGTGAGTAGCTGTCGATATTTATAAAGCTATATAATCCGAGTTAGTCACAATAATTTTTAAAATAAAAAAATATATATCTAAATTTTTTATGTTCATATAATTTCGATACAAGTTAAGTAAATGCACGCATGGTTGAAATATACTTTTTAAGGTTCATTTAGGATGAGAGGAGAGGAAGGATTCGTAGAATAAAATCTAGAAATAATAATGAATTGAATTTTTAAAGCATTTTTGACTTAAGACTATAACTTATGTACGAAACAAAGAAAAACCACACGAAAGAAAACACATATAAAGACTTATCCCTACTTATGTGAATTTTCTTCTCACCTTCCTTGCGTTCTTTAAGCATAACTTAACTAATAGCGAATTATTAAATCAGATACCTTTCATTACACATAATTATATGTTTAGAGAGTTAAATTAATTATATCAGGAAATTATATATTAGATACGCCTTAATTAGATGGGTAGAGATTCGTTTGGCTTTCTATAGTATGAAGCAAGACGTAATTCAGAAGCTATTAATGTCTGGCTATAATATACAGAGAGTACGAGTAGATGGGTTTTTGATAAGACAAAAAATAATAGATAATAACTCCATAACGTTTACGTCATACATGAGGAAAAATGTTTTTTTTTTCTAAAATATAGGAATTAAGTTCATTTGAGTTATCTAAAATTAAATCGACAAATGTATGATAAATCAATTGGACAATACGGACCCGTTACATAAATCGTAATAAATTTCTCTTGCTATGTCATTTCCAAACTGGCTGACAAAATTTTACAATACTCATTTTACAAAAAAAAAAAAACTTTCGCGAATTTTGAAAACAAAATTTAACTAGAACTCTAGTTCATTTTATTGCTTCCCGATGTTTTGTGGTTTCTGCGTAAATATTAAATCTTATATTTGTTTTTATTTTTCTCGAAATAAACCGTCCGCGCATTTATTATAAAGGTCAATAAATACGTCAGAAAATATTTTTATTAAACAAAGGTTACGAGTTTTCCTTACTTTTCTTATTGCTTATAAATCTTTACGGTTTGATTTACTGGAATGAAAAACAAAGAAGCAAATGAGGGTGAATAATAAAATTAGCTTCATAGATAAAAAAACATATTTTTTACTAAAATAAGTGGCTAAAAATCTGATTAATATTCCTTTGTACCTTTAATCATATTTTTTATTGATAGATATTGCAAATATAGTCAAGCTACTCAAAATTTCGATCATCTAAGAATTTATTTTACTTACTAGTGCTATACTTGTAAACGAAATAAAATTTATTTAATTTCCTGTTGAGTCGTCGGTCTCAGTTGAGTGAGGAAGTTAAACATCTTGTACTTTTTTCTAAAGCAATAACTTTTGCAGGAGCATGAAGCATATAATATTATTACGAGAATTTTATATAATAGAATAATTTATTAAAGTAACAGTAATAAATATAAACTAAATTTATGTGGAATAATGATATGTTCATGTATATATGTATTTAGTACACATAAAACAGTATGCGTCTGTTTTTTGGATTAACATGAACGGGGAAAGAACCGCAAACCGGTTTACACCAGTATATTGTGGTAAGTGACATTAACCCTGCATGAAAACTACAATGCTTGATATTACATTAATCATTACTTCTTATTACGATTTACTTTAATATAAATGTGCTCAATTTGTTTGATTTACATCGCCAACAAGGTCCACATTTATTAAATAAGATTTTTTTAAATATACTAAAGAATTTGATACAAGATTTTGAAAAGATATATTATTCATATTCAGAAAACCATTAATGACCAGAAATTATCGGTAAGACGCAGTTTGCAACATGATTCGAGACATAGGACATAATATCATTTATTGAAACAGACGCTAAAAACGATATTTTGAAAATAATTTCATGTATTTAAATACAGCACGTTCATAGAATTCCGTGGGATTCAGAAGATATACCTTTAATATCCTTCTTGGAATTGAGTGATTTACCAGATAAAGTCAAAGCAAAATCTTTTTGTCAACATAGAGGCCTTACATTGAATAGTATACCATCACAAGTTCCATAACCGTTTTTTCAATAATCTCTTTACCGGCCCTGGCAATTCATTCATTCCCAACGTATTATCATTTAATTGTCATTTGTTTTATAATATGATTCAATATACAAAGCTTTATAAGTAGTAGTAATTTTCGAAAATTTAAGAATTATTTAACCAATATAGGTTTATGTTCAACTAACCTGTCGTCGTTACATACATAAAAACAAATAATATTTTTTATTTTTTACCTACATGTGACACATCATATTATCAATGATGCGTATATATTAAGAAGTGTCAATCTATATTTATATTAACTGTCAATTAAAGTTATTGATTTCGGGATATTTACCATGTTTTTTATTTTTGTTCGGTGGAGCTCGATATTTCGACATTAACTATGAATGTCTTGTTCATGAGACTGAAGTTTGCAGGTAAATGTTGATAATGTTAGAAGTGTCCATATCGGACTACTTCCTTTCTCGTACACATAAACACTGGTCACCTCTACTATTGTTACTGTCATCCCTACCATTATCACTAGTTCTATTTATTTTCTGTACACTCGAAAATCGATCCCTTGTTTTGCAGACGAAACTCACCATATCGAATTTTTTATTTTATTTTTATTTTGCGAGGGTTTGCATAATTTTATTATTGGATTCCATACTCTCGACAGTTGAAATCCATCCTCTCTATTGAAATAGATACTATTTAATAATAAAAATAACCATGTTAATTTAAAATCTTATATCAAGTATCAATATTTATTTTTAGTATTTCTTAAGGATAAGGAGAATTAACTTATTCATTAATTAAAATAGGAATAACCCTTGTACGCAATTATTCTTAATAAAACAATCTGTATCTCTTCGAAGTCAGGTAATTAATCGAACTAAATTTTAAGTTTCATCTTGTTAAGCCAGTTGTAAGTAATGAATTTAATTATTTAACAAACTTCCAATAAAATATTTCTTTATGAAACACATAAAATAAATAAAAAGTCAATTTTATGTTTCCTGAAAGTTAATATTGCACACACTTTATTATTAATATTTTAAGATATATCACAAGAAAAGAGTCGTAACAAAATTGGACATGCAGTATTACAGTTCGAGCGAATAGGTAGCTTAAAGTGATACTGATTACATAATAATTATTATTTACATGCCTCGGCACGGATACCTACATAAATTTAAGAGCCACCCAGAAATAACGTAACAATTTAATGACATATATATTTGAAACGATTCTATTTCTTATATGTATGTATAAATGGATTTCATTTTACCGAACTGTAGGACCGCATCATTTAAATATTAGTACTGAATTTAAATGAATGTGGGGACTCGTTTAATAGCAGACAGGAATATGTCATATGCATACATTATGTATAAAGTTTAATCTGTAGTATCCACGATAAAAAAAAAACGTTACATAAAATATACTATACGAACTGTGACAAGAATGTGAAAACTTTGTCGATTGATTTTTTTATTGTAAGGTGTAGGTACCTATTTGTTACTGTCGAAACGGTTGGCCCTTGGAGTAGTGATGCAAAAAGCTTAATCAAAAGTATGACACCTCGCCTCATTGCCTCCACTGGTGACAGGAGAGCTGGTTCATTTTTTGCCAAGAGGATCGGAATTGCGATTCAACGGGGAAATGCTGCTAATAGCTGCTAATATTGTCACCATTCCACGCGGTCAAGATTTATACAGCAACTAGTTTTAGTTCATATTTGTACATATTTAAGCATTTAATGTTATTAGTTCTTATGTTAATAAATGTTTTGTAGGTACCTTATTGGCAATTGGGAGAATGTGATTAAGCTAGCGGTAATGTAAAATTCACGACGAATTTTTTTAAAAAAATTGTTACTCTCAAATATTCAGATAGAGATTTGAGAGATAAAATCCATGTAAAACATACATCGATCAGCATTTATAACATATTTTTTCTTCATTTCCCTGAAAACTATATCGACACACGTTAAAGAAATGTATAGGACCACCTCAGGATCCTTTAATAGAATACAGTTTAAATCATACAAATTGCTTTTGCCGTTTCAGAGAAATCGGCGAATATAGGTTTCAAATATGTATTTCATTTCTTTGAAAAATGGATTACTTTGTAGGACTTATGTAGCAATTATATTATTAAGACATCTTGTTTCATAGTGGTTAATTAATTTTTACTTATGGATAAGGTTTAATTAGATAAATAAGGGAGGTATTAGTATTTATGAGTAATTGCAAGTAGAAAGCGATTTCTTTTTGCATGAAATTTTATCGTAATTCAATACTATTAAAAAATGATATATTTTTAAGAGTATTATTGTATTGTAGTGTTTTAAAAGCAGATATCTTTTCAGCATATAATAGGTAGGGATTTAAAGAGTATCAGTATCACGTTACCACTAACCAAAAAAAATTGTAACTCTTGAATTTATATTTTAATTTTAATGGATTAGCTCGCAATTTCGAAAGTCGTAATTGTGTTTATTTTTCGTTTATTTGAATTATTGTTGAACCTGTATTATTTGAATAGTTGCAGAATTTTTTTCCCAATCATATAGAATAGAAATGAACGACTGCCGTGCGTTTCACTTATAAGATCCATTTTTACTTTCAAAAAGTTTTTCTTAAATATTTATTTTACAATTGTATTTGAAACGGCTTAAAGACCATCGTTCAATCTTCTCAAAGTGTGTGTATCACCTAAAAAGTAGTTTGTTTTATAATATCCTCTACTAAATATACATTTAACGGGATCGCAATGTTTTTTGTATATACTGTGCCATAAATAATATATAGTATATAAATAATAATAATAAGATTTTTTAAACTTTATTTCCAGTACCTAGTACTAATATTGTTATCTTAGAAACATAACGCCAAAAGTTCGAGAAAACATTTTGATATTTTAAGGACATATGTCACATTTTAATATATAAATATTAATAACAAGCACAATTATATTAATATTATCGTACTTTTTATTAATATTTATATATTGATTGAATTAAATACAAGAACCGAGTGGGACATTAATGGGTTCTTATATGTTGCTTAACTCTTAGTTTCAGTTATAATATTTTAAGAGTTAACATTTTTTGTTTTTGTGATAAGGCGCCGTGACGACTCAACGCCGCAGGTTGGGGTAGCTCCCACCCACTCACCGGTTATTCTACGACTTAACTGAAATACTTTGTCTCGCTTTGTTCTTATTTCAAATAAGTCGTTGTTATTGCAGGTACAAAAACATAACACCTTAGATCCTATTACTCGAAGCGCATTTGTTATATAGGGAATGCTTTGTTATTCTTACATTTCTTACTCAAACGAACACGTTCCTGTGTTTTACAATATAATATTAATAAAGCAAAAATATATTATAATGACGTATTATATTAAAGACATTTAAAACCAAATATAACATACACTTATGGGATTATGTATTTACCTTGTACACAATGAAATAAACTATCATAAAGTAGGCTACATGGCTAAGGAGCAGCCACTCACTCAACCGTAGTGAAGTACACGGAGCCTTTCTAATCCTCTTACTACAAGAGACCTTCACCCTACGACGAGTAAGCCTTGCTTTGTGAAGTAGGATAAGATAATCTGAACGATTTATAATAGTGATGACTGAATATCACGGCTATATTGCATTAATAATACGCCTTTAATAGTTTTTTCAATGTATTTATGCTCTTTTAATTTTTGGGATAATTTGGGATAGCTGATTGGCTTAGTATTTTGTTTTTTAATTTGAAATCCAGAACTTAAATCTTTCTATTCTAACATTCTTTATACCAACCAATAGATTTTCATATATCAAAATATGGTAGTGTCACTCTCGTGCTTTGGATAGCGCTTAAAGTTATAATCATGTACCTGATTTCCCTCCAATTCTCTCAGATAACCGTTCAATCGGATTTTGCGTGTGAGGGAATGGAGGTTGCATCTGTTTCAGCGCACATACTTATACGTTATATCTCCAGCGCCATATAGCTATCCGGCTAGTTCTTGAGGTTGCGATCCGTGACCGAAATTCGGTTTGAAGTACAATTCTGCACAATCATCACACTGATAATATTGATTGCTCCTACAAATTAGGAGTCCGACAGACACACTCGAATTTTTAAAATTTGTCGGGATGAACAATACAAATAAAAAAGAGCTCGTAAAGAAATTCTATAAGAAGTAATATTACTTTAAGGTATTGTCTGAAACGGCGGTTTATTTAATGTGTATTTTCCAATGTTACACAAAAAATATTTCTATAAAGCCATTACAGATATTACTTCAGTGGTCGGGAAGATCCGTAGAGGCTGTTTTTGTTCTTTATAACATGTTCTGCTCTCTCTACAATATTAATACTAGCGACCCGCATGACTTGGAACAAGTGTAATCTATGAATGTGGCACCATTTAGTCATAAATACCATTAAAGTGTCAATATCCGATTATGCTATCGCGTTTCATTTGTTTATAACTATTATAAAACAAAAAAAAATAAAATCATATGCGAATAAGGCTCTTTAATAAAATAGACAAATTTGCGTTCTTTGAATAAACGTAAACGACGACGGAATTAATTGACAACGATGACAATGATAATAGAGTTTTACTTTGCCGGGGACTTTTGCTGTTTGTTCTTACGAACTGATTTGATTCGATTTGATAATAGACGTAGAAATCATTTCCTGCGCATCAATAAGATGCCATATAATATTGTTTTGTGAATTCGTTAGAATATTCGCACTTAACAATTACAAAACTACGCGTTCAGTATAAGATGAGCTATTTATTTCCTTTATAGTTGAGTTCCCCGGTAACAGTGGCAGTAATACATATACTACATTAAAAATATAGTACTTTATACAAATTGCAATTTTTTTCATAAATCTAAAAATACAAGTATTATAAAGTTATTTATATTTATTTCGAGTTAATATTAAATAAATAAATAATTGGACAATGTCACATACATTACTCTGGGTCCCAATGTAAGGAACTAAAGCACCTGTGTTATGGAAAATCAGAATAAACCATGGTACCATGGTCTTAGACGAATGCGTACAATAGCTATGCATCAATTCTAAGAAATACAATTATGTATTTTAATTTCATAAATATATCTGTTAATAGTGAACATGAGTCATCATGATGCTTTAATTTTGTTGTTTTACGGATTGCTGCAATAACTACTTACCAATCCATATTATGTTATTGTAACCTTCATCATACATACATATTTTCCTACTTAACTGAATTACGATGATTTTTTTATAATATATTAAAGATTGTACAATCTCTTTACTAATCATAAGACTGATTTCAGTATTCGAAATCGGTGCTTGAAATAGAGATTTCCTGCACTTTTTAGGTTTAAAAATTAGTGATGAGTAGTGAGGCTAACTGTAACTATAACCGCTCCTCGGTGCAATATTTTATTTTTGTCTTATTAATGGCCGTAAGACATATATAAAATAAATTGAGCATACATCCTAACAATTCCATCTCGAACGATCATATTATTGTGGACATGGTTTCTGTTAGAATCGGAACATTAACATTATACAAAATACTTAAAAAAGCGCAGTATGTACTTTCGAACAGAAGAATTCATGTTCCGATCACTAAATACTTTTTTCATTGTGTAAAGTCCTTCGTGATGCTCTTTTATCTCCTTTAATACCCCTAATACCTCCGACCATTGGGCCTACATTATTAAGATTTAAGATTGCTCTTAATGGTGATGTTAATTTAAATAGCGAATGCTATTAAATCTGCATTTTATTGCTTTATCAGTATATACTATGGATTAGATAATTAATCGCATGTCCGGAGGGGAGACGGTATCAAATTTCTTAACGGAGCGCTGTCTGTTATTAAGGATAGCAGTTAGTAATTACCTGTTTGCCTGTTTGTTGTTGACAGATCCAATTACACGGAAGTCGAATTGCTTCGTTAGGAGTCATACTTCATGCCTATATATTTATTTAATGTAATTTGGCATACATGCATGAAAAAGTATTTATAGGCTACTTAAATAACTAATTTATGGGATATGATTTATATTATACAAAATATATATACATAATATATTCGAAGTTTTAATTGCAACTATAGTAGCTAAAATATTAATAAAACGTTGTTAGGAAATGATTCATTTAGAAATAATATGATTCCATACGTGATATTCTATCTAGGTCAGCCTGTAAATGACCCATTGCTTGGTTAAAGTCTTCCTCTTAAGGTTATGGAGCTTGCTTATCTTGCTTTAATCGGGTTGATAGATATATATATACATGTTAATATTTATTTCAATTAAACATGCACGTTTCCTGCACTACTAGGCAAGAGATAAATTATACACAAATTAAGCACATAAAAATTCTGTGTTTGCTGCGCTGTGTTTGAACCTGCAATAATCGGTGAAGATGAAAGTATTCTTACCCTGGGGTAAAAATTGTCCAGTATCCAACTCGGTTCTTTAATTAGTGATAATATTGATAAGTTAATTATTATGAAGATCATTTCAAACTAGCTGACAGTAGTTATTAGTACAAATTACCAAAATAAAGCTTATTAAACAAATAGAAATAGTAATTGGTACGTCTGAATATGAGCTAAAATGAACGTCGAGCTACTCCATTATTCAATGCACCACATCTATTTACATCAGCCATGTAAGTAAAGTTCAGCTGTTTATGAATATTCAGTAGTAATTCTCGCACAAATAATATCGTTCGATCATATCAACGCGTTTTATACGGGCAGTTCAATCATCTTCGGTAGCTGGTAACGTTGATAGAGTTCTTTTCATAAAAGGCAAAAACTGATCAGTTTAATCAAGCGGTAGGGCGTCAATCAAGGCACCTCGTTATCGAAATGACCAGTAATTTTCTTTGACCCGCTGACCGAACGCGATTTTCAGAAGCTATCTTCGATTTAGTCAGATTGATTAGCAACTTCAAATAATCGGTTTTTATGACCCTCGGTAAGATCTTACGTTTTTGTTACGTGTTTATGTCTAAAATAACTTTTTAAATGTATAAGATTCTATTATAAACCCAACAACATTTAATTTAATCAAAGTATTCCGTTTTTAGTTTAGTATGCGCGCTTAAAATATATATTTCAATTGGCTGTGTCCATTTTTATTTTTAAGTAATCAGCTGAAGGAAACTTTTTCATATTCCGTTCAATATTCCTGGAAAGGATATTACAATTTTAATCTATTAATCGATGAAGCCAAAGGAGTGTAGTTTGCAATATTGCGATGCAACTAGCGGACTCATTATCCCGAGTGAAACGGAGACCCGGACTATAATGATAGTAATAATTTGACCGTAATCGGCCGCATGCCGTTTAGTAGTCGCCTTGGGATCTAAGTCTGATTTTAAGCTGGCTCTATTTTGCGCATCAGTGGACAACTACGTAAATCAGTGTGGATAATTGTCGTCGTTGCGTCGTTAGGATTATCGACTGACTTAGCAATACGGATTTTATTCTCTTCATTATTTTACTGCACTCGGAAGCTGTCATGTGTTGATTAATTCCATATCAAACATTACCTTCATAACTCGCCTCCCTTAAGCAGTTTTGTTGACGCATTGCTAGGAGAGGAGGATTTTGCATGGTAATTAAAATAATTTTCCGAGACAAGTATGCAAACTTACTTGTGACACAAATGATTTAGTGACCCGTTAATGGGTTAACTTCATCAAACTTAGGCTTAACTCGCTCCGGGATCGTTTGTAACTCGACAGTATCATGTCGTCGGTACACCAGTAAATTAATATGTATACAGCTGTATTAATATTTATAATTGACGTGAATAGTTGAATATTTTTTAATAACTTCCGAAACACTTATCATTTGTATATTATAGAAAATAGTATATATAAATAATATGTAAGTTAAATTTATATTCAAAACTATTTAATTCTGTAAATGTAAATATCACTATCGGGATAAAGTTAAAAAGGATTTCTTACATAAAACCTATTGACCCAGGACGGGCGTAACTCACGGGCTAGCGCGGGACACGCGGACAATAATGGCGGCCATAATTTGCCTGTAATGGGCCTTACACTATCGTACTGTCAGCCCCACCAAAAATAAGCTTCGTTTACCTAAATCTTTTTCGCGCGACGCCTTAGATGGATCTTCTTAACACTCTCTCGTTACTTTTTAACGATAATGGTGTATGTTATTATGTTAAACCATTTTAAGTGAGGTAACATTGTTCTCAGCGTTACAAATTTTATTGAAATGTATTATAATTTCTAGCTTCAATAAATAGATTACCATTTTTTTTGTTTATCTACTTGGTTGTAGGGCTTTGTGCAAGCCCGTCTGGGTAGCCACCACCCACTCATCAGTTATTCTACCGCCAAATAACAGTACTCAGTATTGTTGTGTTCCGGTTTAGTGTGAGTGAGCCAGTGTAACTACAGGCACAAGGGGCATAACATCTTAGTTCCTAAGGTAGGTGGCATATTGACGATGTAAGGAATAGTAAATATTTCTTACAGCGTCATTGTCTATGGGTGATGGTGAACACTTACCATCAGGTGGCCCATATGCTCGTCCGCACACCGTAGTATAGTAGTATAGACTACAAAATCTATATTATAGAAAGACAAAAAAGTTGGTTTTAATTAATAACAATTAAAGTTATTAATAACAATGAAATAATGACGTTGTATCAAATTTCATTAATATAACAAATAGCTAGTCTATGGTGTCAACCCCACGGACGAGGGACGCAGGTCGAATAATCCTTTGTACTATTAATGAGTAATATTGTTACCGTTAAAAGGACCTTAAACGTTATGTAATATATATTGCATAAGTATAAATATACGATATCTTTAAGAATATTCTGATTATATCAGGCCTTAATCTTGATTTAAGTGTTGATAAGTTTTCGTATCATTAGGGATTCAGTTAGTCGTCATGTTTTTAAGAATTTTAAATGAACTTGAATGTATCGTCAATTTATGGTTGATAAGAGATAATCATTGTTTTACAAAGACTAACTCGTATCGCGGAACGTCAATATAATAGCTAAAAAAAAAATATAAATAATTTTCTTTGCTCTTATTTTTTTTTTAATATCCGAAACTATTACATTTCTGTTATATGCCAGTAACTTTGTAGGAAATGTTAAAGGTCCTCTTTTGAAATTCTATTCTATTCTATTATTTCTACATGAGTATGTATAGTCCACTCCAATGACAAAAGGAAACATTCAAGTGTTTTGTTGATAATTCTGCTATATGATTAACTACAAACAGTTCTTGATTAATATATCTTCATTTGTAATACAGCAATATTTCACAAAACTATATAAATCCACTTTAATTTCACTTCTAAAGTAACGAAAACAGTTTTGTCGACATTCAAGACGCCATTTTTCGATGACGAACACTTAAAATAGAGGCCTCAACTAAGGATGTCGCTAAACGAATGTAGACTGAATGATTTTTTACAGATAAAAAATATATTATTTTAGTTTTAAGATTAAATATAGATATTTTTTAATATATATTTATTTAATTGGTTGTAATATATAATATGAAATATTTATTAGAAACGTAAAAAATTACCTAACGATAGATAAAAAAGTTATTTTTATACAGTAAGGTTTTTACATAAAAATAATATTTTTACCAAAAATGTTAAAAGAATTATTTTACTTAAAAATAATCTCTTATCTCGAAATGTAGATCAGTTTTGTGCATAGCAATTTTATAGTTTTGAAAATAATACAATGGTAAGAAAGACATTCGTCTCTCATCTTTCGTATCATATGCACGGATGCTTATTCGGAATTCTCTGAAGTTTTTTATTACGACCTGGCTTTGTTTAAACGGAAAATTACTTTTAAAATAAAAAAAAAAAATTATCGTTCTTTAGCATTCATTACCCATTCATTCAATTATTTTCACCTCACTAGTCGAACGCAAATGACATATCAATTCAAGGTCAAAGTTGTTTATTTACCTTTTCTCTTTTTCTCATTGGAATAGACTATAGACGCTTAGTGGTAAATAATTAGCTGTAATGTAACGAAAGTAGAAGAAAAAAAGTTAAAAAAAATATATTTTTTAAATTTTAGTATTATATGATTAAAAGTAATGGTTAATACACATATGAGGAAGTAAACTTTTATTACATTGACGTTTCGCATTAAATTCAAAGCAGCCTTTGTTCGAGTTGAATTTTTCAGTACACGTTTTCATATGTAGTGCAGTAATTTCGAGTAAATCGTATCGTTAATAAGTTTACGTGGAATCGACGACCCTTTGTTTGAATTTTCATCATAATAAAGGAAAATTGCAAGGCGATTATTTATATATGTATTATTGTAGGCCTATTCCATTAAAATATATATTAATAATATATTTTAATGTAAAATAATGTTATATAAATTGTACGTGTTATGCTTATATTATTAGTAGAAGGCACGAATAAATTTTTAGAAAAATAATTTAAATTGTAATTCACATTTTTGTTAAAATCATTACTTACTAAAACTATCATGTTTAATTGAATGAATTGATAAGAAACTCAGTTGTTACTGTTATAGACTTTAACTACAAGAGATACAAGTAAGTACGTACAATTAAATTAAAATATACGTACATATATTCAAAACGAATAGTCTTAAGAAATATAGGTAGAGTAGGCTAGAGGCTTAGCTCGAGAAACATTTGGCAAACCGAATATCCCGTTAGTCACAAGATCATGTCGTTACAGCGTATGAACAATGGAGGATTGTAAAGGTTGATTTAAAAGGTTTCAGTGACGTCGGTATATCAGTGACAACGGTATAATAACAAACTAAATAGTAACAATATAAATAGAATGATTCGAGACACCTTTATGTAAAATATATTACAATTACTTTTAAATTGAAATGAATATAATATAGTATAAATATAATTCGAAGTATTTTTTTTATTATTTGCATTTTTTTGCATTAATTATAAGGTTACTAAATGATCAGCTATCTGCCAGTCAAAGTCCCGTCAAAATCGGTTAGTCGTTCCAGAGATTAGCCGGAACAGATAGAATGAGAGACATACACCGTGTATACATACATATGCATTTAGTAAGAAGCGTTTATTTTAATATTACAAACTGACACTAAAAATTTTATCACTATTTATTTTTATAATAAAGTATAGATAAGTTTTACTTATAATTTTTATATAAATATTTTTCCCTAATTGTAAATTATTTAAAATTCATAAAAGTATTCAAGACAAAAATACTTTAATTACTTATTTGAATAGTAATCGAAACTATTCATAAGCATTTTCCAAAATTCGAGCGACGGAGGCCATCGCTTAATACGTATGTATGGTTTTACGGCCTAGACAATTGGGCTACCTAATTAATGCTATCTTGTTACCTCTACTTACAGACACTGCCTTTGTAAGAATATTTAAATCAAATATTTGTAGCCAAGATGTCTTCAACACTGAGATTTAAGATTGAATATATCTTGTAGATCTAATCTTACAGTCACAACATAAAATTAGAACAAAGTACAAAGTTGTTTTCTTTAGAGGTGATCAACAGTCATCGAATGTACGAGTCATGGTGAGCAGGTGATACCTTATCGGGAGAGTTTTGTATACACTCTACTTTTAGTGAAATCTAGTAATCATAATAAAATAAATAATGAGAATATATTAAGAGTATGAAACGAATAAGCCGGCTAAGTTGTTTCGTTTAAATTGAATAACTCGCTCAATAAAATTTTATACTGCAATACTTGTATCGTAGTGTTATTGGAATTTGTAAAGACAACATATTGCCAATTTAGTAGGAGACCGCTAATATATTTAAGCTGTGCTCCAAACAACAATAGACTATTGGAGCGCTGCTTTATGAGCCGTGTGAGCCGCACTGAAAGCAGAATGAATCTTGTGACTGAATTTTGCAGTAGCTACGCGATAAAATATATGTACTTGTTTTGACATTTCAATTCTATTTGCTCTGGCAAACAAAATATTAAAACAAAAGGGATAAAGACAGGATATTATATATCATTGATTGGTAAGGAAGAAAATAGGAAGGTTATTTAAAACTATTTTATCTTATATTCAATACATTACGTGATTCTTACCTATCTATTTCTGATGTTCATTATTTTTTTTAATCTTTTTTTATTTTATGGTATAGGTTTTCAGACGAGCATATTGGCCACCTGATGGTAAGTGCTCACCATCATCCATAGATAATGACGCTGTAAGAAATATTAACTAATCCTTACATCGTCAATGCGTCACTAATCTTGGGAACTAAGTTGTTATGTCCCTTGTGCCTGTAGTACACTGGCTCACTCTACCTTCAAATCGGAACACAACAATACTGAGTACTGTCGTTTAGCTGTAGAATATCTGATAAATCAAAAATCTTAAATAAATTTTGTTATTTTATTTGAAGTATAGTATGAGGATCGCCTGGGCGAATCGAGCTTGCCATAAAAATGCATTGTCATCCATACAGGATAATAGGAAATGGTACTTATAAAAATTGGCGTTTTCAAAATTTGAAATGAACAAAATCAAGCAAGTTAAATGAGCCTTCTACGCATTTACCGACAGTTATCGTTAGAGTTTGAATGGTAGCTATGCTTGTATACAAAATATATCTAATAAATTTACAAAAAAAAAAATATTTAATTACGAAGTAAGTTATTTAAATTTAGGGCACATTTATAGTAATAATAAATAGGTTATTACAAAAAGAGAGTGGATGAAGAATTATTTAATTAAAAGGGTACAAATATGCAAATATGTGTGGTAAAAAGCATATTGAATTTTGACCACAAGCTTTTCAAATATAGTAATTGGTTAATTTACGCCATCTAGTTCATTAAACAGATTTAATTAAAATATTTTTTCGGATTCACTATTTCCGCAACTGTTATGTAATCTGCCTTTAAAACGAATATTTATTTATTTATCTGTACTTAAAGACGCACCTACATAGATATATTTTGGAAGGAATTAATATCATCGTATTTTTAAAATTGGAATGTAATAATTGTTATATACATACCTACGTAGCTTAGTATAAGTTTAACACTTATATGAATGGCAAAGTCGCCTAAAAATTTTCCAAAAACACAAATGTTTTATAAATTTAGGTAGGTGAAATATCGAGTAAACAGTCACTAGTATTACGTTTTATAAGACTTTACACTTATATAAATGTACATATTACACACATACATATATTTTTATTATTAAATGTAATTTTTTATGGACGTCTGTGGTATAATGTTATATAAATTTTATTTCCTTCCTTTTATAATAAACCATAAAATATATGACTAAAATTTTTGTAAGTTCTACGTGTAAATTTAGTACGTTGTGGTTTTACCCCTTGTTACTAGATGGCGCTGCTGTCAGTTGAATTGATAGTTCAAAGGATTTTCCTTAGATGGCGCTTCATGGTAATACATAATATCATTCGAATTTTTTGCACGAATAATATAAATATTATTCCATATTATTATAAAAATTGTTACTCTTATAATATTATAAATGTTCATCGTAATATAGCATATATTACGATGAATATTTTATAACATTTGGAAATTATTAATATATTCGTCATAATAATATAATTATAAAACATTTCACCAAAAATAAAATAATTAAAGTGAATATTAAATCAAAATTATTTAACGCGACAATTTCTACGTAAGACATAATATCGTGAAAGTTGTTTGGAGACAAGATGACCCATTGGTAAATGGATTTCTGACAGTGACTGTCAATATTGGCTTGTTGGAAAACTTTTCAAAATTGGAATTCCAAAGTTCAGAGAGACGTGCCGGCTCGCAGCGTAGGGTGCACGCTCCATGTCTCAAAGGAAATTCGGGAAACGGTCATGTATTTACGATGGAATTGAATTATCTTCTCTGCCGTGGATTGTTGCATTTGCCAACCGTGAAATTACAAGATAAAGAAAACGAAAATCCCAAAAAAAAAACAATATTCAATTTTTTTCGCATTTTCCTTTTTTCGTAATATCACATCTTAAATATTTTCTATCAAATTACTGTCCAACGATTACTTTTATTAAAGCCAAAAGTAAACTTGTTAAATATGTTCTAATATAAGAATAATACTAATTTAATCGAAGACAGAAATATACCTATTCGTATCAATTACACTACTTTAAATCGACGTAAGAGTTAAATAAATAATAATTATTTATAATAATTTAATTTTGAATTTCGAAAATGTATATAATACTGGATGGGTGGTTAGCTAAGCTTTCGGACCATGTCAAGCGTGAGCTGCTTTATTAGACAGCGGAAACGAGTCTAAAGTTGCATTGTAGAGGATTAAACGCAACCCAATTATCTGGCGTGGAGCCCGTGTCTGCCTGGACTCGATATCAGATTAGACTCGCTGGATTACATTAGTGGACGTCATACTATGCTTCCGTTATACTATCTTCTCGTATATCCAATTATATCGCCCTACGTTCAATAGTCACCGTGATTAGATCTGCCAACATATGTACAACGTAAATCCTTAAAATGGTGGGCCTTCGGAATGACAAGCAATTTTCATTCTAGGCTCGCCTTCTTAACTTGCACAGGAAGTTTATCGTTAAGTTCCTGAGTTTATTAAAAAGATATATTAATTTTATGGAGGTTAAGTACATATTTTATTGATTCTATTATAAGTATTTTTGTATGAAAGTTTAAAATCATCATCACAGTTTAAGATGGCGATTATTTGTTGAAGCAAAAACTGTAAATATTCTGATATTCTATTGTTTCTCCCGTGAAACAAACTTGAGTTTTGCGGTAGTTATTTACTAGGGTGCACTAAATTCTGCATTGATTTCAACGGTTAATTCCGTGATGGATTTACTACAGTATCCGCATGATCGAACTGCCTAAATCATATGTGCCACTACAGCTCGTAAATCATAATAAGTATGAACGTGTGTTGGTATTAGTGATATATTTATGAGGCTGTGATGAAATTCTCAGCAGTGTTATATACTACAGATAAAGTATTAATCTATAACATACTGTTAAATGTTGGCAGCACGCAATATTTTAATGTACATAAATATGTTGATGTCTCCTTTTTAAATTCATTGCGCCTTTTTGCTTTTTTTAAATTGTCTACTAGGCATTTCACTTAAGCCGATTACAATTTATATGCTCAATGTACCGCAAGAATAACGTTGTATGTAATTGAAATCGATTAGACATCAATAGCAGCTATTTACAAATCCGTGTAGATTCGTGTAGCTATGTTAATCCGAGTTATGTTATTGGATATCTAATTACGGTCGCGTCGTAAATTAATTAACTCCTAATTCTCTATTGGTGGATATCTGTCTCGGCCAGGGTTGCTAGATTTGGTGTTGTAATATTTGCAAGGCAAATGAAGAATAAAACAATTCAGTTCATTGGTTATTTTTTTTATAATCGGAAAATAATTTGCATAATTTAGTTTTTATATTTGTATATATTTTTTAATATTTCAGAACACTGGCAGTTGAGCCACCATATGTCAAGTGGTCATCCCCCTGATAAATATATGAATCACTTCTTTATCAATGCACCACAAATCGCGGGAATTAATGTTATGTTCCTTGTGCCTGTTGTCATACTCATTTATCCTTTAAACTTCAATACGAAAGTACTAACAATTGATGTCTGAGGTTAGAATATATGATAAAGGGATGATACCTATCCAGACCGGCTAACAATATTAATGGGCCTTGTTTTAATATAATACTAGTTGTCACTCGCAGCACCGCACGCGTTTTAGGCGTTGGCTGTATGGTGTTGGAATGAAAAGTCAATGCCTGAGTGCTTTTTCGGCTTTCAAACTTGCTTTAATTTCGGTGTGGTTTGACACAGATAGACAAGGGTACTTTTGCATTTATTATATTCGTATATTTATATAAAGATATATTTGAGGACTAAATATACCATTTACATATACATATTTACATGTATTCATGTGACATAATTAGTCGTCAATACATAAAATAAGTCAATTATAAATCTTAAATATGGCTTTGCAGGCTTTATAGGCTTTTAAAGATCATCGAATTGCTCGTTGGCAATCTTTATAAAGGATTCATTTTTTTTAAAGATTTATTTGTGGTGTGAAAAAGAATTTATTATACGTTACTGAACATAAAAGTTCACATTTCAAATGAAACTGTCATTATTTCCCTTTGTCAGTGTTATTTGTGTATGCTTATAGTTTGAACTCAATGAAGTAAGATCGATGTAAGTCTTAAGGCGGTACTGGGTTTCCTGTACATCTGGCAGCCTTATCCAGCCAATACAGTACAGTATGTGGAATAGGTAGTGCGTATAGAGAGCTATTCAGTCATTTTATGAATGCAGTCAGTTGTGCTATGCAACTGAATTTGATTGAGTTTGCCGTTTGCAAATTTGCTTTGAATTATGTTAGGTTTAATACTGATTTACTAACTTATATGATACACGAATTTGAAGAAATTGATACATATTGATCACAACTGTTTATAGTTAATTATTAAAGTTTTCGAGATTTTTATTATTTTATGAATAACTTTTTTAATTGATGTAATTAAAAGATATTTCGTTATACATTAATTACGTCCTTAATTAGAATGTAGTTAAATTTTACGTGTTAGTCAATAAAGTATATTCTAAGAATAACATTAATAATTGCAAATGATAATAGTATGTTATAATTATCAATCGGCCATTTAAGCGGCTAATTACGGCTAGGCTTTTAGCCTATATATTAATACGTGTAATAATGCAAACTCGTCTGGGTTGATGAGTGGTTGACCAGATATTCTACTGCCCTGCTTTTCGGCAGTAGAATATCTACTCACTGTTGTTGCGTTCTGGTTTGAAGGATTACTGAGCCTGTTTAACTTTCGGCACACGGGACATAATATCTTAGTTCGTAAGGTTGGTGGCGTATTCACGATGAAAGAAATGCTTAATATTTCTTATAGCACCAATGACTATGTACGGTGACGGAGATTACTTATCATCGTGAGGTCTATTTGCATCATAAAAAATCATCGCAGATAACTAACCACTTTCTGTCTCTATATTAATTCATCTCAAGCTGGGCGGTGAAAGAAAACATCGTGAGGCACTTAGTGGTGGAGTGTGGTCAAGTGTGCTCTGAACTTTATCTGGAAATGGGAATAGCTTCATTGCGGGTAGTTGGAAATGCGTCATATGGCAGATTTCCACCCAACACGAGAATTATCTCTTCAGAAACAATATCAAACACGATTGGAGAAATAAAGGTGGTGTCTGAATTTTAATCCACGATATTCACTCTTAATCTTTAAATTTTACATAACGTAAAACAAGGTCACTGTTCTGTAGATATCATATTTTAATATAGTTTATTTAATCATTATAAATTATAAACTACTCAACAGATTTTAATGCAATTTCGAAAAAAATCGAAACGAAAAATGTATACGTTTACATAGTAGAGGCAAAAAAATTCAACTTTCTTAGGCGAGAGTTAAAATTATTTTAACCAATTTAAAACTTGTATATAGATCCTTATTGCATCCGAATAAAGCTGGGACGGGAAGTTGGTGAATAAAATAGTAAATAATAATCAAACAGCTATTGATCTGAGTAGAAGTCCTTAAATCACGTTAGATTGCTTAGGCTGCTATGTATCATATAGTGCAACGCCTAAAGGTCGGCATGTATAGTCTGAGATGCAGTTTTAATACGGACCGACATCCGCGTACAGCTCATATTTCTCATGCCTGTCTGCTCCCCATTGGCTTCACGCTTATTTTATACGTGACAAGGAATCGCAATACTGATGTCTTTATAATATGTTTTATTTGACATGAGAACGTTGTTCTTAAATGCATCTACTGTTTTATTCATACGATAATGATAGCGTCGTTTACGTTTGTTATTTCGAATTTATATTATTTTTTAGCTTGATTTTGTTTGCTAGCCTAAAACGATACAAGCTAAACATATGAAGTGCAAATGAATTGTCGTTTTTATTAAACGGAATATTCGTTTGAACATAAAGATATGTATAAATTATTTATGTATATATAAATTTCTCGTTCCTTTGATTCTTAATTCTATACGAAGTTTTCTTAATAATATTAATTAAAAAAAAGTCAAAAAATAATGTTCTCCCTATAGCAATACGCGATAAAGAAACTTCAAAGAGGTTTACATAGCGACAAAAAGTCAATTTCATTACATACACGATCGTCAGAACTTTAATATAGCATTTGAATGTGTATAATGAGAGTAAATATTGAGTAAAACGGAAACAGACGGGTCTGAAGGAAGCGGCGAATTTATTAACGCTGCGACACAGCCGAGTAAACAGGGAATCTACTTTATATTAAACCAGCGGTCCATCAGAGCCGCTATTAGCTTGCACCGACTGACATCGCCTATAAATGTTTAGAGCCATCGCGTTCAATGTTTAATCTGTTTTGTACATTTATTAATGAGAAAGCTTCGATTATTCATTCATGCTTATAACGTAATTACATCTTTTAGCAGATGTCGACACTACCGATAAGGGAACAATATTCGCTCTTTGTGAATTTGCGTTGATTGACAGTTATCATTGTAGCGATTAATCGATTTTATTAGATATCTTACACATCAAGACTGCTTTAGGCATATAATATAATAATATACAAATGAGTGTAACTGAGTAATATTCGTGAAATAAAAAAAAACGCAAAATAAACACGCCGCAATTTAAGTTCTGTAAAACAGATAAATTTACTAAATAGTTTTTTTTAAATAAATATGCTTTTTTATTTAAATGCGCAGGATCTAATTAGTTTATAGGTCTATGGAATGTAGGTGAATCTCTAATGAAACCGCCTCTGTTTATTTTGTCGATACGAAATGAGAAATGAGTGCAGCAATTCTTAACAATCGTTGCACACGAGGGATTTCATATTTAAGCATCTCATTTCAAACGTTACCTTTCAAGCACAGTCAATTTATACAGAATTTAATTTAAAAGCCGTATTGAAGGTAAAATCCAATAACATTAAATGTTCTTATGTATACAGGAATCAAATTAATTGTCTGAGTTCTTGTCGTTAATAATACAAAGAAATAATAAGTTAAATAAAAGAGTCTAAACATCGTTTATTTCACTTTTGTGTACAATGTACATTGATTATTATACTTTTGCCTTTATACATCAATTTGTTAGTATAAATAATATCGTTAGCAAATTTGACTTTATATTAGAATGTATGTCGGGCCAAAAGAAATATTAACCAGTTTATCGTACTTAGTATTTAAAAGGAAATTGTTTTTTGATTTGTTTTTAAATTGAATTGCTTGATGATTATTCATAATAGACCGGACATTCTAGTCTATTGTTTAAAAGTACTTGTGGAAGACTATTTGAATGGAATTACTTTGATTGGTCAATAGTTTTAAAATATGTAAAGTTCGTAGACCATATACGGAAGATATGAAAAAAAAAATGTTTATAAATAAAAATAATAAAAACGTAAAGTGGTATGAACGTAAATTGAGACAGTAGGAGTTTCGCTTTGAGTCAATAAGAAATAATGTCGGTCCGATTGTTGGCAAACCGTCGGACGATGTCGCGACACAATCCAGCGGATTAGGTCTCCAACACGCACGCCCGCAACTTCCTATTTATGTTGGGTCGCTAACCAAACAACTTGTAGGCTCTTTATTACAGTTGTTCTTTTTCGCTTACGACGTAGTTATTACCACTTTGATAAAATATTGCGTCGATTTTTATTTGATAAAGGTTTCAGTTGAATGATTGTTTTTCAATTAAGTTGTCTCAAAGAGACATTTTTGAAAATTTTGAATTGTATTATTGTAGATTCTCACTGTTTTTTTTTTAATATAATTTGTTTGTTTCACAGGAGTAGAATGGTATAAGGAAATTAAGTATGGAGCGGGCGGGTCGTCGTGCTAAAGCAGGCTCGTTGAGCGGTCTGTCGGGCGGGTTGCCGGGAGCGACGCCGAACGTGCGTCGCCAGCGCTCGCTGGAGTGGTCCGGCGATAGGTATAGCAGTAGCGACGAAGACCGCCCGCAGAAACCACCACAACTCGACGACAGAGTCTTCGCCTCGCTTCTTGCTCAAGCCACTCAACAGTTTGACTGTGAGTTTAATTTACATAAAATACAAGGTCTTTGTCTTATAATTGATTATGTTTGAGTAGCTTTAACGGTACCGTACTTCAAAAAGAAAAACCGGAACCCTTATACATAGGATCACTTTGTTATCCGTCTGCTAAGACCCTCTTTTCCAAGAATACGTGGAGATTGAATGAAATCAAATCAATACATACTTTCTTTAAGTAGGCTTTTATAAGCACTTTTGAATAAATTTCCAAACTATATTAACGCTACCGGTTACCTTATAGGTTCGGAATGTAGACGCCGAAAATAATTGTCTAGTGTTAATAGTAATAATTTCTCTTAAATCTTGTATGACTGACGACCTCCTTGGTCGAGTGGTGTTTACACCGGTTTACATGAGTACGCCACTCCGAGGTCCCGGGTTCGATTCCCGGCCAAGTCATTGTAGATTATCATTAGTTTTCTATGTTGTCTTGGATCTGGGTGTTTGTGGTACCGTCGTTACTTCCGATTTTCCATAACACAAGTGCTTTAGCTACTTACATTAGGATCAGAGTAATGTATGTGATGTTGTCTCATATTTATTTATTTATAATTATTTAATTACACTTAGTTGTTGACACTGAAGAAAGAAACGCAACAGTCGTTTAGGAAATAGGAGTGCATATATTTTCTATTATATGTGAACAAAAGACCTGAATAGAACAATAAGTATTTCCAGCTGTTTACTTAATCTTCGAAAATAAATCCTTTATTTTTTAGTCATTCTTTGTTTTATTTTTTGTATTTATTTTTAAAAACCGTTAGCCTGTTGCTTCGTTAAGTGCGTGTGTTAGAGCTTTGCATTAAAATATAGCTCTAATCAATTAATTTTTATTCCAGAATAAGGTAGACAAGTTCTTTGGCACAGGTTATTATTATATACCTAATACAACACAAATGAAGACGGTTATTATAAGAATTAGTCACTCTCACGTGAAAACATATTTCATTCGTGTCTTGATGGCATATTTCGAACGTCAATATATAGCTTCTTTTGTATCTATTAGGTCATAATTCTCCTCCAAGAAATCGTAAGAATAAGGCTGCAATTGGTACTATAAAAATATTTGATTATGATACAAAAAATTCGTTTGGTGCCTACGTTTATTCCGATGGGAATTCCCACAGGGCACACGCCTAGTAATAGTAAATGAATTCTAGCACGAAGACGGTGATCACATTATATAATTATACGAAGAAAGCTCACAAAGAACATTTACCACAAACGAAAACGAAGATTGAAATATTTTCGAATGTCTACTGTCTGTCTGTCTGTCTCTTAATTGTTAACGTCTACTAAAAATAAACTGCAATAATCTCAATTGATATTTAAAAATGAATAAATACAAGCACATTTACGTTTAGCAGAATTATTATAGTACGTAGCAATTAGCAAAAAGGATATAGAAATACGACACCTATACTCCAGCCACATTCGATCTGGAATTTTAGTAAACAAACCATGTGTCATCATAATTAGGGTTGATACACTCTTAATAAAAAATAATAATTATTATAATTACAACTATATTCATTATAACACAATTTCCTGTTTAAACACAAAATTTTTAATTTAATACAGAATCCAAAAATTTTAATTAGCCGGTCAATACATAATTTATATGAAAATTAGCTTAAAATAAAAGTTTAAAATTTTTTATTTACCACTATAATATTACTACAAAACTAACAACCCTATATTTTAATACTGATGTAAAGAAATCGCAGGTTTGTTACATTTGGAGTGTTTTTTAAGCAATTGGCAGATTTAGGAAGGTATATAATAGCGATACAGGCTCGTCGTAATTGGTGGTGTATATTTTTAGTCGTATTATAATGGTAGTATAACCACCACAGGTTAAGAATGTTAACATTACACACAACGTTTCATTACGCATAGATTAAAAAAAATACATTTTGTTTTGGCTAGCATAAATATAGCACTAAAATCACTGTTTCAAATTAATCTTAATGAGTCCTGTCGTTTGGGAGGCGATAGATAAAGATAATAAAGCGAATTACGAGGTAATTTCTGATATCATTTTAAAATTGGAGGTATTATTTTTGAGATCTACATTATTCCAGATGATCATAAGTATTATAATTATAACCAAGAATGCGCTTAGTCCTTTGTCTTAAATATTTTATTATTAATCATCTAATTTAATTTTTATTAACATCAAAAATAATTGTTGTACCTATTTCTAAAAATGTTTTTAGCATCTGCCTGACGTTGGTTGCTAAGCAACGCTTTGTTATTAAACATTCCACATCGAATTTGGCTGGAGTATAAGTTTAATTTTTTTTTAATAATTTAAAGATCTTTAATTAAAATTAAAATTTAATAATAATATTTACGAGTAAAAAGTGATAATAATCCGTATACAAAATTTTTATTTCGTATTAACTCGTTTCAAAATAAATCAAGCTAATTTAATCTGCAACAATCAGTAAGATTTATATATGAAATATTTAGATAATAATATAATGAAACAAAAGTACCGTAATTATTTAATATAAACCTAAGTTATCGTCTAGACAGGTATTGTAAGTTGGTCATTGATGTCTGCTACGAGAGCTCTACGACAACATAGCGAGATCAAGTTAGGATTTGTTATTCATCTTGTGACACGGTCGAAGGTCCACGGTGATCCCTAACAAGTGGGATCATTAGTGAGTCTTACGGGGGACGGGTGGCGGGGAAAGGTAACGCAATTGATAGGGGAGCGCCCTGTGGTGAGCTTATAAGGAAAACTTACACGTAAACCCTTAGCAACCTATCTCCGTGCAACAGAGCAGTCATGCAAAATAGCTTGTGTGATATGCATCTTCGTTTTTTTAAATAACAAAAATCCAAATAGGTCCAAATAGTAAAGTTCGCATTCAATGAACCGGAATATCTTAAGAATTTTATTAAAATTAATAATATAAAAACCATTTTTTCAACTGGCAATACCATTTTTGATACACGTGATTTATAAAAAATGTCTAAGACCAATCCACTCAAGAGTAAAAAAAATACTTTTCAATATATACGAATTTTATTGATTATGGATGTAGTATATTAGTTCAACGTTATAAGCTAAACATTTCACCATGTATGTTATAAATAGAACTCGGACTAAAAGTCTACTGTTACGTTTTAACCGATAAATCTGATGTGACTGAGATCAAACGGAAAATCGACAGAGGCAGTCGCGAGAGTTTGACGTGACATTTAAAATCCAATATCTTGTAGTTTCTGGCAGTAGGGATAAATAATTCCATATTTGAGAGTATTGTAGTTCTATTCCTATTATTCTAGTTATTTTAGTCTCACTCACTCAATATATCAATATTCAACATACTCACATTAAAAAAGGTTAATGACCTTGATATTTTATTAATAATGTACAATAATATGTATATAACAGCATAGTCAAAAAAAAATTAAGCTCGTATAAATTGTCAATTAATGAAATGAAAGCCCTTCTATTTTAGTGCTGCGTGTAAATTTGATCAAAATATTATTTAATTTATTATGTTTGTATTTTTACGTACAAGATAACCGAGTTTGTTAAATTTTCTGTATAACTACGCATTACAAAACAATGACATTTTTAAAAAACATTGAAAAATAAATCTTAAAACATTCTTCATCACCTGTTGTCTACACATTCGAAATATCATAATAACTTTGAAATTTGTTTATTATATTTATGCAATATTCAACAGAATAAAATCTTTAATGTCAAATGCCTTTTCAGATTGTAGAAAAGGCATTGACCCTTATTTAATCACTCGTCTTAGTGGGAGACAAAAACCTCTTTATATAAGTGGGGACGGAGTGTTACTTAATACTACTCTATACTACGTAAGTCTGTAATTAGGTTTCCAAGAATTTATTTTCGAGACACTTTGCAATTATTAAAAAGGCAGACGCATTTAATCAATGTAACCTTCATAATTCTTGATAATTTTCACAATTCGAATAACCCCCGTAATTAACTTAAAAAATAATTCGAAATTTAGATTATCATGTTAAAGAGAAACATTGATTAGTACAAAAATGAGATGGATGTTGCTCGTAAAATATGAATCGAGTCTGTAACGCTGAGGTTCGGCCTGGCATGCAAATTAGGGCTTTTTAGGTTGTTACCAACATTACCTACGGCTACAGCCACTAATGTGATTAGTCTAGCCGTGTGCTGGTATTTGCAGTGCTTTAATGCGCGACTAGACCGACCATAAATGTATTTTCATATTTAGGTAATCGATTCACCAGCGCTCGTTAATCTATTAGTCCGATCAAACGTCAATGATACTCCGTTTGAGTTAGACGTTCCAAGAACTACACGTTATTTGAATTGTAGCTCCACTGGCTGCTAGTGGCTGTCAGGAGCGAAGTTAAAATCATCAAAATCACAAACAATCTGGCCATGTCAAGCAATCTGGCTGAGACTAATTAAATTAGTTGGTGGAGTATATGTTTACGAATTCTTAACAACTCGTCTAAGTTTCACTCATATTTGCATACGAATATCAAATGTTTTACGAACTTGCGTTGACTTTTGATGCTTCATTTGAATAAAAACATTGATAGAACCTTACGATTATAATCCCGAATACTAATTGAATAAATTTTGTTCTTTAGTATACTTTTTTATTTAACAACTTATTCTTGTTTTTTACGCTTTGAATAAAGAGCTTAACATTAAAGTGACTTACATATATAATTTCACAGTATTATTGTCACAAAAAAACCGGTTCTTTTTTTAATGTTTTATTACACAACAACTTTTATTACTGATTATGAACGTTGGTATATTTGTACACAACACGGTCCAATTAGGGAAGAATTTCATCGGTTAATATTACACTAAAAACGTTTACAATGTGTTTATATTTAATTTAAGTATAATATGTATATATTGATAGTTGAGATTGAAAGCCATAAGGCGGCGGTAGTTTCCATTTCATTTCGTATTTTTCTCCTTACACAAGCGGTATCGTTGGTGTTATTAGAAAGCAAGCCCAGTAAGTACGCAATATCTCCGCGCTCCGCAAGAATCCTCGTCGAAGCGATGCCCGTTATTGCATGGAAATTCTTCTACGTGCAACTTCATTGAGGGACTTTTGTATAAAGGTTTCAGCGCAATGTTCCCGCGTTATTGTTTTTCAAAAGCGAGGGAGGTACGTGATATTAGCTTTCCTGAATCACAATCAGTTAGGTTTATACAATTAAATTTTGTTTGCTGTTTCCAACAAAAATAAATTGTTGTTATGATTTGTTCCTTGCGTGCTTTGATAAACATTTCCGACTCGGACTTTCCATTATTGATTTCTAGATAAATATATTTTATTAATGAATATAAACGTATTTTCATACACGTAGGCGAGTTTAACGTAGATTATTATTATAAATGTTCTCAACGTGACAGGTGGTTTTGAGACGGTTGGCAGGTGGGACGTTTTATCGACATTATTGATACATTATGAAGTCATGACTATGTTCCAGAGGTAAATAATAAAATGATGGGGGAAAGCGTGACACTCGTGCGTGTGCGAGTCAAATGAGTTGACAAATATGTGAAAATATGATATTAAAGTAGCGATATTAAAAGGCTATTCATAACATATTTTTGATACAAACATAATATACTTAACACCTACATATCTCCTCCAATATCAGAAATTTAATTATAGGGATTTTGATATATATATTTATATATGTAAACTTCGCAGCCAATGCACTTGTATCATTTAACTGGAAATTTGCAAATTCATTTCATTCTACTGTCGTATATATATAAAACAACACGTCATACTAACACAAAAAAAAAATTTCAATATTAAAATAAATGAGTGCTTCTGTAAAAATGGATGTAACGAATTTCATTCATCAAATGAATTTTCGTGTGATGAGGGCATTGCAAATGAAAGCACATGTAATTGTGGTGTCATTGCACTCGAGCGACGAGACATGCGGGTTTGTTATCAGTTATTTGTTTATATAAGTGATCTTTCGTCTAATCTTAATACATAATATAATGCTGGCTGAACTATCTACCACTTAAATGATAGAAAGATGAATCAATCTGGATTCAGTCGAGTATTAAGGTTTTAAATTATGTAAATTAAGACACATCTGGGTGGGTTCTTATCCAAAAATATGTATTATTGTATTTCAGTGGAAAAGCTGAAAGAGGTATTTTGTATACAAGTACAAGTGACGTAACATTTACGTGTAGTAGTAGCATGCGCCGTTTATTAATTCTTACGATATACATTAATAATACTGTTTTACATTTAATTACATACAATTAGGGTTTAAATATATATACTGTACAAATAATGACGCTTTGAATTGGGGCAAGAATAAAAGCAGCATTTCATATAGTAATACTTATAATGGTCATTGATCATCATCTTATCACATAAACGATCAGAATGATGGTGATAACGGTAAAATTAATGACATACACATATTTACAGGTAAAGTGTATTTTTATATTCCACTTCATATCACGACTGCTCAAAAATTTAAGCATTACCTAATTGTTATTACTAACAATGGTGACGTAAACAATATAACTCTGACTTCACTGTTTCTATATGTTGACGTCTAAGAGATCTGAGAACTAATGTAATTAAAACCACACTTCCATTCATTAGAGAAAAAGAATAACTACTGAATTTCTTCTCGGCTCTCTTCGGTAGAATTTGAATTTCGAACTGATGGTAGCTCAAGATTTAATTTGATCCTGTTTCATGATAATTCAAAAGTTCTTATAACGACCTACTTGAATAAATTTTGAGGCCTAATACAAAACAAATATTTACACTTCGCAGGGAATATAAATAGTGATTATTGTAGATGTGGTTGTTTGTGTACTCCTCCATTCCAATACTAGTAAAGATGATTAATTTCTTTATCACGTATTGAAAAGAAACATAATGTCTCATATAAAAACGTGTCATCACCTACATTGGTCATGAAATAGTAGAAGTCAAATGAATACTCTCAAGCAATTCGCGACAAACGTAAAGAATAACTTTCACACAAAGTGTATAAATATCTCAAATTATTCTCTTTATATTATTATTCAAAAATAATTCATCTACTTAACTTTTTTCTTTTATGTTAAATTCTTTGAAGTCGTGGAAAGCTTCCAAAAAGTAATTTTATTAATTACGAGTCAGGAATTCAACAAAGTTCACAAGCCCGGGAGGTCCTTTTCTTTCAGAGCGATCCATTATCTTATGAAGATTTCGAAATTCCTGCGGTATGCGACGCCGTGTCTTAAGAACAACGGATGCTTTAGCGGATAAAAAGGCCTCGCTAACTGAAGCGTACCGTCATTTTTTAATTAAATTGCATTTTTATTTTTACTGAGTTACGGTTATGATTTTTTATACGTGTACAATAAATGAGACATGAAGTTTCGTATTGCTAATGTGATGCTATTTACAAGAAAACTAGTATTAATTAATAAAATAGAAAAGTTTTTGTCGAGAGATACGAAGCTACACTAAATAACTACACTAGTATATTTGGTGATATGTCTTTATATTAGTACTTATGACTAGGTATTACCTATTTTATATACTCCTATTTACAATACTTCGTATACTTTTGTTTCGGTTTGACAAGTATTTTGTTTATTATTTCTTACAGTGATAACATATATAGTTAGTAGTGACCACTTAGTAGCAGGTCGTCCATTGGCCAGTCAGTCTACCTATTTGGTTTATAAATAAAACTTGGTTCTATCTAAGTAGCTCATACCTAAAAAACTATCTAAAATACTTTTATATTCAATGTGCGACTCATTAATATACATAGAAAGTTAATTATGAATAGTTCATCGGTATGCGGTATGCTTAGCAATGTAAAAAACACGGGTTTGATCCTTGACTTGTTTGGTGTTTGATGTTCGCATTCCTAACAAAAGTAACAACAACAACAGCCTGTAAATTGCCACTGCTGGGCTAAAGGCCTCCTCTCCCTTTAAGGAGAAGGTTTGGAACATATTCCACCACGCTGTTCCAATGCGGGTTGGTGGAATACACCTGTGGCAGAATTTCTATGAAATTTGTCACATTCAGGTTTCCTCACGATATTTTCCTTCACCGCTGAGCACGAGATGAATTATAAAGACAAATTAAACACATGAATCAGCGGTGCCTGGGTTTGAACGCCGCAATCATCGGTTAAGATGCACGCGTTCTAACCATTGGGCCATCTCGACTCTGTGACAAAAACACGATAACAAAAGTAAACAGTGGCAAAAAAAAGCATTATTAGTAATTCAAAAACAAGCTTTGTTACTATTTAGTAAAAATGTACAAAGATGTATATGTATATATAAAATAACTTGAAACGCGGTTCTTAATAGCTACGAATCTCAAAAAGGAAAAAAGGCACTCATATGTTATTTTCTTTTGTAAAGAAACCATATAGATTAACAACTGCTCTTATAAAAGATCCGCCTTTGATCCTTACTATTTATCTAATTAACGAATAAATAAAAAAAATGAATAGTTCCTTTAATAATATAGGTAATTAATTATGGGATTAAGTGGAAGTTAAATCGACTCTTATATATTTAAAGTATATATTAAGTAGACATAACAATCATTCAGTTGATAATAAGTAACCTTTTTTTAAATATTTGATGTGTCAAATTATTTAGGCAACTCGTATGTCATGACTCCTTACCCATGCCAAGTTCTTTACTATTTATCATTATTATATTAGGAAACCACGTGTTAATTTATAAATATATGTTTTTTTAGTTTTTCAGTAAATTAAATCTATTTCGATGTTATTTCTCTGACATACTGTTTCAGCCACATTATTTATAATATTGTTCGTTGTTTGACAGATGTAAACCGAACTATTTAAATAGTACATTTAACCAATAGTTGCTCATAGTCAGGCTAGTGATACAAAAGTGAAAAGTAATTACACGTCAAAAAAGAGAATAAACATGTTGCGGACTAGAGTTTGACTTTAACAAAGGATAGAAACGCGTCGCACAAATTCATTATCCCTCACCTATTATGACGGTGGAGCAAGTTTAGCGGAGCGGCCCGAAGTGGGTAGCGCGGCAGTTCTGTAAGAAAACAAAGGGGAAGGCCGGTTTGCCTACAGCTATTTTCTCAGTAAATGTTGCAGTACTTCTCTTTGTCGTTTTGTTCGTCGGGAGGTCACGGAGGGCTAGGGACAACCTCATTTACTGAAAAGCTCGCAGTTGACTCCGTGTAACCGCAGCCGTAGCAGTAACAGGTACCTTTAACGGGCCATTAACGTTGACGCTACAACAGAATAAATCCACAAAACCAAAGGCTCTTTGATCACCAACTTTATTCTATGTTAATCAATTTAATCCAGTTAGCTATATTATACATGTATTTATTGCGTGATATGCGTGATCGATACAATGCTCTTAATTACTCGTGCAGATATGTGGTTTTCAGATCAGATAACTTACCGTTATCAAATAAACATTGTAGAGATGGAAACATATCGAATAGTTGCATTTAATACAAAACAATAATATACAGTTTTAAATATTTTAATTTATATTATATACCTCTTATTTTAATAATAAATAACATGTTAATTCTTTATAATTTTGATTGATGGACATGGCGGCATTCTCAAGAGAGATTAGCGAACTAGAGTTGGCGTAGGATGTATCACAGTTCATAAGTGTGCATGTAGCCTACATGTGCACCACACTTCCTACTTCATGGGCAAATTCAATACGTGTGTAGAGAGATCCGGCGCAGGACCATCAGCATTACGTGCTTTCCAAAGAGTGGAAGTCGGTCTGAAATCTTAGCTTTTACAGAGAACTTCTTAAAAGCATAATATTAATTCTTCCGGCCCTGAATCTACAAATTGACCACTACACCAACGAGAAAATTAGTTTCATTATTCTACATAATGAAAACTGTTGTTAACTTAATAATTAATACCTGAACATATTATACTGCAGATACTAAAAGAATAAAAAATAACATTTTTCATTTAGAAAAATAACAGCAAAAATATATTTAAAAGCTTAACTTAAATTTGACGGGTATCCAGCGACCTATGATAACAAGTAAGCAGGCAAGCGCTGTTATCACAGAATGCCTAATTGGTTATTCTGTTTAGTTATCCAACGGGGATTTTGAATATTTCACAAGATTGCCCGCCGCTGCCAGCCCGTGTTGGGATTCGATAAGGTAAATATTTAATTACATTTAATTTAATTAAAATTTAATCTATTACGCATAAAGTGTTTTCAATTGTAGATTTGTTTTCTGTTTAGGACTCTCTAAACAGAAAACAAATATACTACGCAACAAATGTAAACACTATATACGTTTTTATAAAAAAAAACAATTAAAAATAATTTGAAGTTAATAAGGTCTTAATACATACGATAAGATTTTACGATAAATTATTAATTTTATGAAATTAATTTAAGAATTGTAACTAATTTTAATTTATAAATGAAAACATTATATGGGCACTTAAAAAATAAAATAATTTGAAAATAACATAATGACGTACTTTTTATCATATGATTATATGAGACAAAAATAGTAATACAGTTACGATATGTATATTTTTCTTAAATATTCTCAGGCCTCATTATGTTAATCGTCTAGCAAATAAACCACAATTACTTTCATTTTTAAATATTATTCTAATATTTATTTCTACTTATAAATCATCATAAAGATTTGTGTATTAGTACCATAATCATAGTAATTGCACCTTATCGTGGTGGAATATTACAGATTCTGTTATTTCGTCCTAACATGTGTTAATCAGAGCTGTGCAACAGGTTTTCGTGGCTGGCGAGTCAATTACCTAAGCTTACACCAAAACATTATTTACTAGCTCGTTTCTGTAGAGAGAAATTATAACAGAATCGATCAACCTACGCGGGAAACATTTGAAGATATTTCATTAATCCCCAATGGTTTGTGAGAGCGACACGTGCCTAGGATTACTCGTAATTGATGGGTCCGAATCTAATCTCTGCACTTTGCTCTGAGCGTGCTCATGCACACACAATAACTGTGATGAATAAATTTTACTTTATTTATCTACATTATAAGCTTAGTGTATACTTTAACTAGTTTATATATTTGCATTTTGTTAAACTAATGTGTACAGAAACAGATTAATACATCGACTTTCATTTCAATGTTTCACCTAATAAATATCTAACATAAACTTGAAAACATTTTAAGGTAGTTTTTAAGCTAGCTTTTTAATGTACCTTAGGCTTGTTTCAACTGAAAAATGTTTTTAATATCGCATATATATCGCAGGCTTATAGCTAAATTAGCCATTCTAATAATAGACTAGCTTTTTATTCACCGGCGCCATTCAATCAGCGGTCTGAATGACATACAGCGATTACATATATCATTCATAAAATAAGGTAATTTGCCTTGGCCTGAAATAGACATACGAAAACCAAATAAATTTATGTTTTTATTTTTAGCACAATTTATTATATGAGCTGGAGATTTATTGGCTGAATTTCATTGAGGCTGCTTTTGAACTGATTAAAGACTCATTAAACTAGTTAGCGGCGACGAATATATTCATTTATTTATTCTACGTAAATAATATATAATATTTCATATCATCCACTAACGGTTTTTATGGCTTATTTGTTTATTTATTAGAAGGGTAAATTAAGTAGGTCGGCGGCTTTGTGGCGACGTACTATTCGCGCGAGTCTCTTATCTTTAGATATTTAAATTCCAGCGTGAGCCTCAAAATAGTTGAAATTAAATGGAGCTTGTAAATTAAGTGTTGCTATCACGCAATTCGAGAGATATAATTCTAAGTGGTTTTGTTGCGCGTTCCAATGTTTTATATGACTGGGTTTAATGCTCGTAATTTTAAAAAGTCATTTATTCGAAAATACTTTCATATCACTAATTTATTACTACAGTCATTTACAATTGAGAACTAAAAAATATTTATAAAAGTTAAACTAAACACTCTACACCGACAATATCCATATATTTTTTATTTATTTGAACATCACAGTAAGTCCTGTATTTTGACATGATCACAAGTATTTTCAATCTGTCTGTATAGACTTCGGCGGCGGTCGTTCTCGGGGGTAAACAGCCAAGACGAGACGATTGAATGTGAAAATTTAATTTGAGTCAATTTCGTCGTAAGTCTTAAAGAATCTGTTATTATTTTCCCTAAGCAACCAATTATTTCATAAATATTCTGAAATGTTATACCAAGGACGATGTCTAACTTTGAAACGCTATTTTCAAAGACTACTTACGTATTCTAGATCAGATTTACTTCCTTCTGTTGTTGCTATGGAAACTTAATTGTTTGGTGTAAATATCTTATTCTTCTCGATAATTTTCGTTGGTTTTTAAGCGTTATGTTATAACAGCTACGTAAGATGAGAAAATGAGAAAATCCAAGGTTTAAGTTGGAATACAAAAGAGTGAAAAATGTAAATTTAGTCTCAGACGGCGCCACCGGTGCGCCTCCTGGCTACGCCTGGCATTTAAATGCAACCGCACTTGTCAAAGTTTGGCGCTTTGCAAATGAATGCCAGCTCTCGCTTTGAATTACAGGAGAAATGTAAGTACTTATTCTCGCGATTGACTAAAAATAGTAGAATTACGTGTTTACATTCAGAATAGTTGCAAAAATTTTATAAATCCATTTTCCTTTATTATTCTTTTATTTATTTTATGATAATGAATTATGACAATCATTTTGGTAGAATGTTCTAATGTGTAAATTTAATGGGTGGAAAGAATCTCGGTTTATTAGTAAAAAAGGGCTCACTTCCAGACTCGTTAAAGCTACCACAGAAAGGCTTTTATGGATTTACTCGGAAGCATTTTTTTTAAATACCATATGAAACTTGTTACTTATTTTTTATTGTAATTATAAGGTAATTTGTCATCATTACCATTTACACACTTTGGCTCTGTAACCCCACCAACCACGAATCTCGGGAACAAATACGAGGTTTGTTCAAAAGAAAAGGTGAATTTTGAAATTTCGCGGGCTGTATGTATTCAATCGTCGATTTTTTCTTTTTGTTATGTTGGTACATATATGGTTCTCAAATGTTGATATTATCAGCCATTTTGAATTTGTAGTTTTTTTTTGACAACTGAAAAAGAAAAGGCGTTTTTGTATGTTCTTCGATTTTTTATTTTTGAACAAAATGGATCAAAGAATCTGTATTAAATTTTGCGTTAAAAATGGAATAAAGTGTTTCAACGCTTTTAGAATGTTGACTGTGGCATTCGGCGCGTCTACTTTATCTCAAAAAAGTGTTTATAAGTGGTATAACCGCTTTACAAACGGCCGAGAAGATTTTGAAGACGATGAGCGTCCTGGAGTTGCAATCACGTCAACAAGCGAAGAAAACATCGAAGCAGCAAAGAAAATAGTTTTAAAAAATCGTCGAGTCACTATAAGGGAAGTTGCAGAGGATGTTGGCATATCAATTGGCACATGCCATACAATTTTTTCCGATATTTTGGGCATGAAACGTGTAGCAGCGAAGTTTGTTCCGAAATTGCTAAATTTTGAGCAAAAACAACGTCGCCTTAGTATCGCTCAGGAGTTGTTGAATGATGTTAACAACGAACCAGATTTGCTCAAAAGGGTCATAACTGGTGACGAAACCTGGGTGTATGGCTATGACGTCGAAACCAAGGCTTAATCATCCGAATGGAAGCGACCAGATGAACCGAGACCGAAAAAAGCACGTCAAGCTCGATCAAATGTGAAGGTTTTGCTCACTGTTTTCTTCGATTACAATGGCGTTGTACATCATGAGTTCTTGCCAACAGGTCGTACGGTCAATAAAGAGTATTACAAGGAAGTAATGCAACGTTTACGTGAAGCAATACGGCTCAAACGATCGGAATTATGGAAAAACAAATCATGGATTCTGCATCACGATAATTTGTTCGTGAATTTTTGGCTAAAAACAACACCATAATCATGCCTCAGCCACCTTATTCACCAGATTTGGCTTCCTGCGACTTCTTTCTATTCCCTAATCTAAAGAAAACAATGAAAGGAAAGCGTTTTGCCACTATTAACGAGGTAAAGTCGAAATCGAAGTACGAGCTAATGGCCATACCGAAAATCGCATTTCAGAAGTGCTTCGAAGATTGGAAGAAGCGCTGGTATAAGTGCTGTATATCTGAGGGGGATTATTTTGAAGGGTACAAAATTAATATTGACGAATAAATGAATACTTTTAAAAAAAAATCAAAATTCACCTTTCCTTTTGAACAAACCTCGTATGTTATATACCTTGCACCTGTATTAACACTACCAAACCATCAAACCTGAACCTAACAGCATTGAATATTGTTATTTGGTTGTATAATATGTGACGAGGGGGTTGTCTCTAATCATACGTGCTAACAAATGCTTCATTAAGTTCTAAATATATATCACATATTACGTTATTTGATAGGTATTTGGTATTCCGTGGCTGAAACCTGTATTTCGATCGTGCACACACACATATCCATTAATACATTAATAAATATGTGTCTGTGTGAGTGTGATTTCTTTATGAGAAAATATAAATTATATACGTTTAAAAATTCGCACAAGATAAAATATGACATAAAATATCAGCACAGTATTTACATTAAATTTCTATGTAACCGGACAACAGTTTGTTGTTAATATTAAAACCGCAGCATACAATGAAACAGAATACTTGTTCTTAATTAACCGATATTTATTATACTTTAGGGCATCGCATCTGAATAATGAAGATAATTAATATTAAGCTATTTTGCTTGAAACATTTTATAATATTATTCATTATTCGATAAAGTTAAACACGCACCTGGACGTTTTAATACTCTACTATGTATATATAAAATATTATTGTGGGCGATACACAGTAACTAAAAATATATACATTAAAAATGTTACGATTATATTTTGAATAATACATGACAGTAATTATTGAATTTATTTCAAAACTACAAATAATATGTAGAAACAAAACAGCTGTTTTATTTACTCCAACATTTAATCGAATTTAGATTTCTGAATTGTTATGTAAATGCTTCCGTGTGTAATAGAACCAAAAACTATACCATAATATGCGGTAATGGGTAGTTACTGCGTTTTTGATGTTATTCTAGTTGCTAATTGAGTTTGCAGATTCGTTGAGCAAGGTGCTTACTTTCATATTACGCCTTTGGCAACCCACCAACTGTAACTTTCGTTAATGTTACATTAAAATCCTATAATAACAGTAATTTTATACCAAGTTTCAAGTTTATAAACTGTTTGCTTAATATTTTGATCTTATGTTTTAACGAGAAAACATCAAACTCGACTGTATGTTACGGTAAAAAGATGCTAATTAAAAGTTGACTTCTAGGCAGCATTTCAAATCTTAGCAGCTGTCTTGATTTCGGACGAGTAAGACTATCTTCCATGTATAATCAGATGAAAATAAATATTACCTCTAGTATAGGAAAAAGCAGTTATACATATGTATATTGGACTGTCTGGTAATAATACCTACTCTGTACCGTCTGGTAATAATACTTTTCTAAATTCAAATACAAAAAAAAATCTTGTAAAAGTATTTAATACTATTGGTCTATGCTACAAATTGTAAGCGTAACTTTTGATACTTGGGGTCCCCCAAATACATTAAAAAACTTATTTGACTTATTTATAAAAAGAATATATTTCTAAAAAGAAAAGTATAAAATATATATACACTGACAGTGCTGTAGAGTTTTTTTAGGTTGGCCGAAGTGAAATGAGATCTACTAAGTGACGTAGATATTACAATGGGTTTCTATGGCTAGGGTGTAGTTGTATTTTACATAAACAGTCGATTTTATTATTAATATCGATTATAAATTGATATATTTTTGTAAGGATTTTTTTTCGAATTTTAACATAGTGTCTGTGATAATTTAATTCAACGTGTTATGTTGATATAATAGAATATACTAAACATATTTAAACATTGACGTTTTGTTTCTTTTTTAAATTGCTTGTGCAGAGTGAAATATCAATTTAAAAAAAAAAAAACTACATTACAAATTTAACGATATTATGTCAACATAACAAAAGGAAAAAATCAAGTTAGCTAATTATGTGATTACAAATATTTATAGATCACCGATATATCACACACAAAAATATCAACTATCACCGTAACCATAGTAACGGAAAAAGTAAAGACAAAAGAGGTCTGTAGTCATTATCTGAACTCCTTTATCCTTATCCTACAATATAATATGGAATATTATAAATTTACATGTATTATACTTTTATAATATGCATGGTGCTAATTTTAAAATTAGTGTTATTTTAAATTTCAAAAGCAAAAAAAAGGAGAAATCAAAGGTCACTAAAATATGCAAAAAAATGTTAGGTGAAACGACTGAATTCGTGTAGTTTAGGCAGGAACAGGTGTCAGCTTAATACATATTGTGAGTCGAACGTGACTTGAGTGTTTCGTGTAAAGAAAAAGAACCAAGTAAATCAATCATCATAACATTTTAAACTATTATTAAAGTAATAAGTAACAAAATTATATACTTGTTTTTAAGGTTTATGTAAAAAAATATGGATAGCTGAAAGATATTAGTAAACTGGATTTAACGATACAATTAAATGAAAAAAAAAATCCAGAATACACATTTTTTGTTAACAAAAGAGTATTTCTCTAATCTATATTTGGAATGAATATGAAGTGACACATTTCCAGTGAACATTGCACTGTCACGAATAAAGTTTAACAATATTTATTATTGTTTTAAAAAAAACCGTGAAATTGCGATTGAGCGTTGAAGGTTAGTAAATCACGTCTTGGGAATAGAACGACTTCGAATGAAGTAATGTTGCCAATATTTTATTTTTTAATATTATAATTATTATTACTGTAGTGTACACAGATCTATAATAACTAGACATAGGATTATATGCATTTGCATAGTTGCATGTTAATATTTGTATATGCAAATGCATATTATACTATTTTTATAGCATTACTGCATATTTGGGTACTTTTTCATTAACAGTGCTTATTTCCGTAGTTAGACTTGTTAGGTGCGTAAAATAATAAACTTGTCGGTCATGACGGGATAACGAAAATTTACACCTTTACCAAAGATGCCGGACAAACTCTTCCTGAAGAGGTATCTGCAGGAATATCGCCAAATTTCAAGTTTTGTCTGGTTAGTCTATGAATTTATTATTAAGTAGGAAACGTCACAAGTTTGCTGTGCAAAACATGGAATATTTTTTTTGTTTTTTTTTTTTTTTTTTAAATAAAATAGTTTGTTTTTGTTTTTTTTTGTTTTTATGGAATAGGTTGGCGGACGAGCATATGGGCTACCTGATGGTAAGTGGTCACCATCACCCATAGACAATGACGCTGTAAGAAATATTAACTATTCCTTACATCGTCAATGTGCCACCAACCTTGGGAACTAAGATGTTATGTCCCTTGTGCCTGTAGTTACACTGGCTCACTCACCCTTCAAACCGGAACACAACAATACTGAGTACTGTTATTTGGCGGTAGAATAACTGGTGAGTGGGTGGTACCTACCCAGACGGGTTTGCACAAAGCCCTACCACCAAGTAAAGTTATATTTTTCTAGGTTTTCTGGGTTTTATAAATTATAACTTTAAGTTATAATATATATAATAAATGTCAAAATCTAATTACAAATGTTCTTTTATTATGCTTATTTTGTCAAAATAAAATAATCCAATGTCTAATAATAACATATTAAAATGAATATTAGATTTATATTTTGCAGTAATATATTAAATGCTATCCCATATAAAATAATATTAATTACAGTTTTACAAATTATTGATCAATTAATTACAATAATAATTGTAATTAAATATAATAAAGTAAATTCAATAGCTTCTGCTATATTAATAATATGCAATAATAATGTGATATAAATTATGATATAGAATCAAATGTCATAAAACCGTATTGAAGGCTAAGGTTACTCTCGTAACAATATATTATCTGTGTAATTATGCATCTATTATCTTGAGTGAGACACATCGCAAAAGACCTTGAAAATGCAATGTATAAAAATAGACGCGCGGTGACGTGTGTTGCACAGCGCGCTGATATTTAAATATAATATCTATATGATATATAGTATTGAATTATTTGGTAAATCGACTTTACACGTGAACGTGACAATTGTCCATATAAATTATGATAAAAACCGTTGTTTCGTTTATCGGTTATTCCCAGGTTTGTTTACGAGCTCTGGTGGTAGATTTCTGACATGCAATAAGAAAGCGTTGCATCTATGTTAAACAAAAGTTTTTAAATTTCATTTCTATTATCTATCACTCTATGACATGCTTGATCTTCTCGGATAAGTAACGTTAGGTTGCCAAATGGCTATTTTCTTTCCGAAAATGTAAGGGTAAGCTATACCCAAATAAGTGCAATAAATCAAAATTAAATTTAAAAACATAAACGGTACATAAAAGAAACTAAATTACTGAAGTATACAAAATATGAAATGCCTTCAATTTTCTTTTATTTTTAAAGCGAAATAGATTTTTTAAATACCGCTGGAATCTTTCTCACCTTCTCTCTGTTTTGGATAATTTTGAGGCCAATGGTAGATGACATATAAAAGTAGAGTTTTGTTTATGCCGGTAATGCTGCGGACAGTGTATAGTTGTTTTATATTTGCAATTTAAAATCTTTGACATTTTATAAAGAAAGTTGCTTAAAACTTTCGCTGCAGTTCATCATCCGTGGGTTTGTTCCCCCGACGCGACGTACAAATTTATTCACATTTCACGTTTCCCAACTGTAACGTTTTCAAAGTATATTTTTATCTCCAAGAACTTTCTTATCAGATGTAAGAATTTGTTAATTCAAATTCACGTTCTTGTAAACTTCTGTAACTTACTTCAAGATTTAGAAAACGATTTCAATAAAAAAATGTTCTGCTAGCATGTAGGAAATGTTTTTTTAATGTAAGCACCCAGTATTTGAATATGAATCCAAGGTTTTAGTTTGAAGTAGGTTTTATAATAATTAAATTGCAGTTATTTATCCGGTCTGGGCAAACATATAAAAAACTTGAGTAAAGGTGCATTAGGCGGAATCAATAAATTGCAGCTGAATCATGTCATTCTGAAATCATAATTTTTTTTTTTTATGGTATAGTTTGGCGACGAGCATATGGGCCACCCGATGGTAAGTGGTCACCATCGCCCATAGACAATGACGCTGTAAGAAAAATTAACTATTCCTTACATCGTCAATGTGCCACCAACCTTGGGAACTAAGATGTTATGTCCCTTGTGCCTGTAGTTACACTGGCTCACTCACCCTTCAGACCGGAACACAACAATACTGAGTACTGTTGTTTGGCGGTAGAATAACTGGGAGGTACCTACCCAGACGGGCTTGCACAAAGCCCTACCACCAAGTAAACATTATATTTGATCAGAAAAACGACTTTAAAAAGTAAGTGGAAGGTAATTATTGTTAACTTTTTAAGTGTGGTAAATTCATAGCATTGCTGTGAAATACTAAATACAACTATTTTATTTTAGTTGTGTTCGAAAATTTGCATTACGAATGAAGTATAAAACAAAGGCTTTTTGCTAGGAGTTTTGTTTGTATAGTCTGTTTGGTTAAGCGTAGTGTAGTCCGTCGCTTGTGGCCTTGCTACTTGACTTACACTAGATTCATGGACATTTCCTTTCAATTGTTTAAACAAATACACGGTCTTATAAATTAGTTTCTAAAGGATACAAGTTACAGGAAAAATATAAAAAGTAAGGTATATCTATAGAAACATCGATTTCCTTTCATTTCGAATTTTAACAATATATATATATAAACATTTCGAATAATAATTGTGTAAAAGAATCACTAACATTTCGACTGTTACCTCTCCATACTACAGTAATCATCGTAATGGGTCTTATTCTTGAAAATCTTAGTATTGACAAAACTACGTTTTGAAGACCAAGCGTTCGATTCTGTTTTTATTAAAGGATATATTTTTTTTGTGCGCGTGTGTGATTTCATATAATATGTATAATACGTATATTCGTTAAGATTTCTTTCTTGTCGTACACAAGAGAAAAAAATAGGATGTAATCAATATCGCAAACAGCATTAAAGCACTCAATAAGACAAGACCTACTACGAATGAACTTAATAATGAAAATATATAATTTTAAGGTCGTTAATTTCAAGTTAGTGGTTGGCAGCTAAAATCGCACTAAGATCATTTTTGTTTTTGTTTTAGGTGAGCAGCGTCGTATATATGGATCCGAAAATGGAGAAGACCCGCCGCGTTACATCAGTAGTCCTCAACGACAAGCTTCGCCATTTCCTTTAGAAAGTACGAATCGGCGATTTTACAGAAGAAACAGAAATTCCAAAGGTACGCACTTTACATGGCTTCTCGTTGTTTACATGAGTATGTTGTTGTTTTGAACAGGCATATACTCGTATATAATAATACTGTGGTTATTTACTTTTACCTTACTTTTTGCAAATTATGGTACTGAATATTTTTATTGAAAAAACCAAAAAATAAAAGAAATATCGCTTATGTTCTTCCCACCGTATCGATTGAAAGAAAATTTGAATTAACACGTGATTAATAAAAATTCGACATAAAATAGGAAAAAAAATATACAATATTATTGTGAGTATGCAACATAAGTTTTATTTACCATGAAACGTCTTCGTCCGAAGAAATTTGAAGTTTACAATCGAGTCAATATAAGTATTTTACAGTATTTTGATGTGATAATATACACTCTATATTGTAATTAATTGTCTTGCTTTTACACAAGTTCAAATAAGGTTTTCGAACCCGAGTTTTTTTAAGATTTCTAATTTAGACACTAAACACCATATAGGCTTGATTGAAAGTTGCACCCATCCAAACAAGACTGACTATTAAGAACCTGCAAATTATTTACCTAAAGGGGGCTAAATATTTCAACGTAAGATTCAGTAAACGTTGTTCGCACAAAATCCAATATTTTATACTAAACGTTTTATAAATATCAAAATAAATAGCAACATTTTAAAGTGAAACTAGGTCTTATCGTGTACTTCTTAAACTTTTGCAATTTCGTTGAAGGATCATATCGCCATCATATATTTCCTTCGCTTGACGTTCCATAAAGGTTACACTTTAAATGGACAAGAGCCTCTTTTACTTTTATGTAAATTGAATAAGGTAGGAAAATTGCTCATAGACATTTCAATTATTTTTTTATTTCAATTTCTAAATTGCGAGATTTATTTTCTACATAATAATCTTATAAATAAACTTTAGTGGTTGAGTAGATTTTAATAGCCTCATATTTAATTAAATGATGCTTAATGGTGACGTATATTATACGTTATTTGAAGCTGCAACAAAAGTATTATGAAAATATATAAATGTGTTCCTCAAAGTATTTTTATTTATTCAATAATAATAATAAATATCTTTAGAGGATACACGATATAAAAAAATATTTAACATAAACTTTAAGAGTAACAACACTACAAATAAATGTGGGTAAGGTTCTTAAAATTGAAGTAGTCCTCTGTTCCAGACTCCCTTTTATTAATTTAACATCTATAAAGATTTTTAAATGGTTTTTGATTGTTAATTTTTTGTTCGTAGGCGAAGAAATATTTAATGGCGAAGCGGGAGGCGGCACTCTTTCTCGTCGGAATCGACGCAATGATGATTTTCCCCATGAAACCAATGGGCGTGGCAATCGAATCAGTCACGTGAATGGTATATTCAAATAATTCTCAATCTTATTATGAGATACTGCAAAATTGACTTTATAAAAGCAAATCTCCGTCAAGTGCAATGAAGATTATTTCAGTATACAAGTATTAACATACGAGTAGAAAATCAATTTTTGAAGCAGAAACGTTCATGAATAAATAAACATACTATTCCTTAGTATGAATTATAGCGTATTCAGAAATGTGAGGAATGAAAGCATCACGTGTATTCAGTAGCGCAAGATTCCAGTATAGTTATTGTAGTTAGGCATTCTGAAGCATGCCTATTATAAGCGTAATGTGGAGGTGGGTGCATGCCTCTGATAAGGATGCTCTGAATAGTTTCGCTGACGTACGTGACTCGTCGAATATAATATTATAACGTCAATTTTGCTTTATATGATTATTTTCATTGTCTGTCTGTACACATGTGTAAAATTCACGTAATTGATTTTACATAGTGAATATTTATGTCATTAATTAATATTGAGACTACTATGGGTCGCCAGATGTTTTAGTCTTTTTATTTTTTAGTCATCTATTATGGATAATATAACATTATTTAGCTGAAATTTAAACAACACTTAGTATTTCTTCGTCAATATTCTAGAAATGTAATAAAAAATTTAAATATAATGACACACTTCTACAATGTAATAGAACCTTTCTAGTTATGTTTGTTGACGACCTCCATGGTCGAGTACGGGTACTCCACACCGAGGTCCCGGGTTCGAGGCCAACCGAGTCGATGTAGAAAGAGTTCATTAGTTTTCTATGTTGTATTGAGTCTGACTGTCTGTGGTACCGTCGTTGCTTCTGATTTTCCATAACACAAGTGCTCTAGCTGTCCAAGTTGTCCAATATTTATTATTACTCTGTGGTTAATCACGATACCATTCTCTAAATCAATGATAAAACCAACGAGGTCTTTTTTATTTATAATAACGAGTTTAATATTTTATAAAAGGACCATCAAGTGGCGGTCAAAGTGAGCGTGAGTGCGAGTCACCTCCCGAGCCCGCTCCTCCAGAGGTGCCTCCTCGAGGGCCTTCTCTTCATGTCACCCTGCGCCATCGCCCAGCGCCCGACCAGTCTGCTGACTCGGACCGTCTGTTCCTCTCAGAAGGTAAGTCAGAAGGTATTTTAGAAAGTATATCCTATAGGAGCATCATTTAAATTATTTATCGCAAAGTCCCATCGCTGATAAAATCAAGGTCATCTTTTTAACTTATAAATTGTATAAAGTTTCTCAATAAGGCTTTATGTGAATTTTAATGATTACTTATTTATTTGAAAGTACTCTATATACCTTATATTGGAGGAGGTGTGATCTAAATTGGAAGTGAACATTCCTAATGGTCGAACTAGAGCGAAATCTAGAGGATCATTATGATATTACTTTAAGCGGCGTTACTTTATTTTATACGACTGTATATATTATACAAACGTATAGTACGACACAACTTAGATGTAGCATCGGCAAATTCAATAAAACCGATTACTGCCGATTTATACCACCAAAAGAAATAGCTCACCATCGCGCCATTCGACGCTATTCGTCGCTATAGATTCTCGCGTCAGTGACGTGTCAAATTGACGAATATATTAGGTCATATGATATTAAAAGTTATTACGTGTGTGTAAAGATAATTTTTACATAAGAAATAAATATTGATAATTTGGGATAGCGTACTTTATTCGGATGTGATCGGTTTTACGAATTAGTACTATACCCATTTATATATTACACATATTTAAAACGAGAAAGTATTATTATTAGACAGATGTGTGTAAATTTTCGATTGAAAACATCACCAATTTCTCTATAATATACTCGTAATTATAACTTTTGGACAAAAGTTTTCTGTCCACTTAATAAGAAAGCTTGGAGCTTCATTCTTGCCGGTCTGCCGGTTGGGTACCATCAAGTCTACCATGACCTAGAACCAAGTCAATAAATCAAAGTAATGAATAGTTGTATTCGTATTTTGTCGTCTTCTTTTCCAATCTAAATTAAGGAAATATTCATATTATGCGAGATATCCTTATGGTGTCTTTTCTTAACCGGTTAAAACATATTTCGGTATAAAAACTACATGGAGAATGTCCAATTTGTAAATACTTCGGGTAAAAGTCCAAAAAAATTAATTCAGAATAAATTTTAACTAATAATTTTAAGGAATACTTAAATGACCTTAACTAATACTAATGTGTGAAACTATAATTATAATTGCTTAGCTACACAAAACTGATATTTATTACGACAATAGGAAATTTTCATTGGTTTGTCGACGCCCATTCATAAGTTCTCATTGAATGGACTTTGGAAATAACTGACATTCCTTTTTTTCACCTGCACACATTCTTGGGAGATACCTATTAATTCATTCTTTTATGTATTAGATAACCGCATTTGTCATCGTTAATATGATTAAACGAGGATTATAGCTTCGTATCCTTTGTATTTGTAGGTGTTTGATTCTTGCTAATACAATTGATATTGATTTTATGCAAACCAATAATAATCTGCGAACAATAAGCGCCTCTTACTGGATATAAGGTACTTTAAATTATTAAACGATACAGCACATTTAACAACATACACTGTTATGAAGTGTGTGTTTCGTTTTTTGTGAATTTTTTTTTAACAATTTATTATCTTCAATCAACAGATAAACATATGTTAAATTTACGACATTTTTTAAATATTATTTCTTAAATAAAGGACATACAAATAATAAATAAATATAATAAATATGAGACAACATCACATACATTACACTGATCCCAATGTAAGTAGCTAAAGCACTTGTGTTATGGAAAATCAGAATTAACGAAGGTACCACAAACACCCAGACCCAAGACAACATAGAAAACTAATGATAATCTACATCGACTCGGCCGGGAATAGAACCCGGGACCTCGGAGTGGCGTACCCTTGAAAACCGGTGTACATACCACTCGACCACGGAGGTCGTTGCTATGATTCGTATGTTTTATTAGTTTTAATATTATTTATTTATCAGAAATATATATATATTCGATTGTATTTTAGCCAGTATTAAAAAGTTACGCTTTCACGGGTTTTTTTGCGGATGTGGATAAGTCGTAAAAAATAACGACGTAATAAGAAGGGCCTCGCGGCGTTATCTTTTACCGCATATGCTTATTAAACGTAATACGAATGGAAGTTTCTGTTCAATCTAAGTCAGAAGAAACCAGACGATGTGTAATAGGCTTTGCTTAGTAAATTTCATCAAGTTATAAGAACTTTGGTTCAAAAAACCATTTGGTTCGCAAGTTCTCGGGGGTATTGTGATATATGTATGTATACATGTTTAGCTTGTAAGGTACACCGCTAGGCGTTTCACTCCCTTGATGAGTAAGCTAATTAAATTCCCGCCGTAAATGTACAACCAAGTTTCGTTAAGTAGGCCCTTCTCTTGTTGGTACTTCGGTAGAAGTTTAATCGAATTGCACCGTCCGAACAAGTTCGCGGGTGCAAGTTACGCTCGCTGACAAATTAGCCACTTAATCCAGCTATACCTCTAATACCTTAAGGCTTTCTATACCAATTAAACGAAAAAAAAATCTCTCCGACCTCGTTATTCCTTTCAATATACGTTGATAATTGAGGCGTGTTTTTAGTACAATTATATCAAAGAGTGTAAAATGTAAAGGTGTGTAAGGCTACGTCGTGACTGGATATTTCTGACAGTATTACTAATATTATGGTATTAACCATTTCTCGCATAGCCAATATACTGGCAATACCGGGATCTCAGTTATGTTCCTTGTGTTTGTAATGACACTGTCTGAGTCATACCTCCTATCTATACAAATCTTAACGGTTTTAAAATTTTAGTATTTAGTTTAAAACTTAATTTCTTGCCAACATTGTTGATGATATTTTCGTTTTTGCTATAGATAGAATTCAAAATGAAACTATCAAATTTCTACAAATGTGAAAAGGTATATTTGACTGCACAGGTTAGAAATAAAGTTGGGTTTCGCATCCGTAACGAAAGAAGAGAGCTGCTAAATTTGATTTGTGCGAGAGCTCGAGCCAGAATGAGGTGCTTTGATGTGGCGTAGCCCTTGCCCCCTGCGGGGTCCTACTGAAATGGCGCGCACTTACAGAGAAACTCTTACCGTAATTTAATTTTTATGATAGCGCATTGTAAGTGTCCCAGTGAGAGTTTTATTTAGGATTGCGCCCTCTCCAGTAGCAGTCGACTAAAAAATCGCGTAAGCAATTCCTAAATAGTAAAATATATTATAAATAAAATAAATTAATTTTAAAAATTGAATTATATTTACCCCTTGTATTATTGAAAAATAAGTAGGTAGGGAATGAATTAGGCAAATCTTGATTCAAACAAGAAAATAGCTTCAAAAGGTCTTGAAAGTTTAATGGAATCGAACAGGGACCGGTCGAAGTAGTCGGAAGTTTGCACGGGTGACAAATTGGGCACTTGACCCGCGCGCCGGGCGAGCCTCCGAGTGCTTGTTTCTCGAGGACCGTAATAAGTTTAACTTTAAGTAAACTATATTCCATTCCCTCTAATTTGTCCTCTCGCTACGCTGCCGCGACACTTTTTGCAGTTTCAAATTAACAGTTTCTATTTACATAACTTAGTATCAACAGTAATGTTTCTTGTTTAGTTAATTTACAAAGGCTCCGGGAATTTCTAATTAAAACTCCTTATTTATTTATGAATATTGCTCATTAAATTAAGTTTAGATATATATACATAGGAAAAGTCATAAAAGTATATCCTAGAAAGATTCACTATCTTAAATGCAATAATGTTTTATAAAAAGCAATAAGATTCGTCCGTCTCAAGTTTACAGAGCTTTTTGAAAATTGAAACCTGCTGGGATTCGTCGTAATTTAATTTTTGCGATGCTGTATTGTTAGAGCTTTCAGAAGGGCTCTTTGCAGTTGAAATTCAAAATATTGTCGCTTTTGCATAAGAAAATAAATTTCTTCTTCTTACTGTTTTTAAAATTATTTCGTGTGGTCAGAGAAACCACAGATTTAAAAATAAACAAGTGCAAATACGCAAAGTTGAAACACATTGATAGTAAATATAATTTTTTGGGATCAAGGTCGCTTTAGTATCTATAGTAATATATTATTTAGTCGCAAATTGAAATTGCTGAATGGTTAAATAATTTTACATGAATTTGTGCTATAACGTTTTAAAAGGGTTGTACGTTTACGTTAAAAACTACGAACATTGTTTTGATTTTAAAACAAGCTTACGCTTTTATAGCTTTAGGCTGACTGCATAGTTTTGGCATTTTCGTTTTTTCATTTATCCGGTTAACATTTTCACGACATAGTATTATTTTACGAGCAAATCGCTGTATAAAACCTTAATTTTGAAAACATTGTAAGCGTATTCATAAACTTTTAACCGCCCATAAAAGTGTCCTCGGTCGCGATCAAATCTGACATTGTCATGTTTTGAGTGGAGCCTCCTCGATCCCGCTGCGATACTCGTGAGCCGGAGTTTTAAACATCCCTCGTCCGGAAGCCACTTAAGTGCTCATAAAACACTCATACGAGGAGCTATCTACATCGGTTCTTTGCTTCTTTTGTGTTATTTGCATTCCTGCGGTCGGCTCCTCCTATATGCACGAATATCGATCCGATAGCTAAGAGCACGAAGTTTAGCCCTGACGTATAAAAAAATTGTTTTAGTACACATTGACGTCATGCACATTTTAATAAGTTACATTTCTTAGATCGCAGTATTGACATAAGCACTTTTTAGTCTCACATTTAGTACTTTACTGAAAAAAAATTGTATAAAAGATTTCTAGTGATAACCAAGCTAATAACGATTATGAGGAACCAGTAAAAAATATAAATTATAATAAAAAAAATAAAAGTGTGGCACATTATTTCTTGAACGGTTAATCAAAAATGCGAAAGGGTAAATACTTTTTTGATAGGAAAATATAATAACATATTATGGTTCATACGCCGCCTTGTTAGTCGGGCGACGTAAATATTCATAAGAGATATGAAAAGCGACCGCTCTGGGTCTGACATATCCTGCGCCAACAAAAGAAAGTTGTAACACAGTGCATTAGATTCACAAGAAAAAAAAATATAAAAAATAATATCGCTATTACAAAAATAAAACTTTAAAATTTTATCTGAACTATCAGTGGTTGTTCATATGAAATATTTAATATATATTTACATATATTCTATTAAAGTATTACAGGCGTACAACGTTATTTTTACAGGTCCTGGGCTGTTAATTATTTTATTCAATTCTCGTTGAATATTAAAAGTTATTGAGCTGCATTTATGGCTTTTTGTTTGAATATAAAGTATTACATAACCAGCAATAATGTAGTTCATTTTAATTTATACATATTTTTGTCAAAAATAACAGCTTTTACATATCATACTGCAAGGCTCTAGTTAAGGAGAAGATTAGGATACGGTGCTCCAATGCGATATACATGTGGCTCATTCTTGAACCACGTATAGGTTTCCCCAAGACATGAAAATTCAATGGTGCATACCGGGATTTCAATCTACAATTCATTTAGTTTCAGGTCTGACTGGGTTTACCCTTTACGTTACATATATAAAAATAGTAACTGTTAATATTCAAAAAGTTATTTAAATGTATACAGTGTTTTGTAAAGATTTTATCCCCATGGTGATAGGTTGGCAACATTTTGTGATGTTCTATTTTTGGGTCCACTATGGTTGAAATTCGAGCAACTGAGATTTTTTAGAGTATTTAAAGTAACTATGCTTTGGTCATAGTGAGATACCGTAGTTTAATTTTATTGCATTTTTCTCAGCTCGAACTCTGGAAGTTACCATTATTTCACTTCTTTTACTCTCTTGTGTCTCAGAGAGCATGGAAAACAGTTAGTAAGATGCCTTCGATTGTATTAAATTGTTGTTCCATCGAATAACTATGATTATTAATCGAATGGTTTCCGATGATATAGCACTATTTTGCGTTTTCAAAATCTATCTTATGTCTTTATTATTACGAATAACAAGTAACTATTCTTATTAAAAGTCAGTTACCAGGAAATCGTAATTATTGACCTTTTTATAATAAAAATGACTCGCTTCATCCGATAAATCTCTCCTGGATATATTTGTGTGACAAATCTATTTTACAGATTATTTTATTTACACATCTATAAATACTTATTTATTTAACGTTATAGTTATTATTAAGATTCACGAGTTGTTTTGATTAGCTATCAAAAAGAAAGACGAAGCTGCTCTCGAATATAAATTCGAAGTGAAAAGTGGTGTAAACCACTAGTCCTTTTGTTTTCAATGAACAACTGTTTATGTTATGTCAACAAATTGATATACAGTGCCTTCAGGATTTATAAGGATAAAATAAGTTAAGAAGTTTAACATGCTAAACTTATAATTCAAGTAGGTCGAGCAAATGATCAAGTGCGCGATACGTCACAGTAACAGGGAGCACTTTAAAGTTTTTCCGCGTAGCACGGTACAGATCCATCCGCGAGAGCGGGATAAATGATTGATGGCGGCCTTCCAAGTATAAACTCGATTATCCGCTGAGACGCGAACAACTTACAAGTTTTATGTAACGATGGATCAAGATTATTTGAAACTTTCCAAAAAAAGCTAGTCATGACAAACATTATTGAGTCAAGTCAAGTAACGTCCAACTCCAATCCAATAAAATTTGGATTATATTTCTCATATTGTTCGCTATTACAACGGGTTACATACATATACTCATGAATTTAATAACTGCCATTTGAAAAGAATGACTCGACAATTATTTAATTCATATATGTTTTGTGATGTGAAAATAACCCATACTTTTATTATTAACATAAGTATACAAAAAAGCTTTGTTATATTTCCATTGATCGGAGAGTATTCGTAATACACTTATAATCTTTTCACTTTTGTCTTCAAATACTAAATAAAAATATCCTTACGAAGTAGAGTTTCAGATATTAAAAGTTTTATTATAAAGGACGGGATTAAAAAATCGAAGCGGCGTTTCATTAGCACGTTTCAATATTAGTTTGCTCTGAAGAGACTAGCGATGCGAGACGAGGGAAAATTGTTTCGTCGTTTATTATTCCAAGTTTTAATCAAGGAGCGTCCTGGAGCCGTCTGGAAAACGTCCGCAGTCGCCACCATGGACCGCCCCATTCACATTAATCGCGTGTAAAATATATTGTAAAAAGTTCATTACTTTCCCGCTCATTTCCCTTCTACAGCACTTTATATGACTTAATTGTTAAAGTAATCCGTCGTGAAAGATTTAATATAAAAGTCGACGGTATGCTTCAAAAGTTTTAAAACAAATGGTGATATTATCTTCATTTAATTTTCCCTTGATCCACTGTATATTTTTAACCATCTCAAATACCCTTGTATTGAATGGCGAGAGTAATAACTTCAAGACAAATTGATTGAGGATTCAGAGTAAATTAAATTAAAATAGTAGGATTTACTGTTTCAATTCTCTTCGATTTACGATTGTTTCGAATAATGGTCCCGTTACCTTTGTTAAACAACAAAACTGATTGCATAGACTGTCACAACGAATAGAACGTCGTTAATATAAAAAGGTAGTGTTGATATAAGTTTATCGTGCAGTCAAACATAGACAGTGGAATAAGGATGTGTACAAATCGTTTTCTTTGATAGACCTTGCTGGGCCCACTCGCCTGGAATAACTCAAAACGTTTGCGCACTCAAGCCCCGCGCCTCGCGTCTTCCCTCAAATGGGATTTAGTCAGGCTAGTTCTCAGACTGTTTATTATGTCGTTTTGTTTCGTTTATGGATTTGCTTTTCAACACGTATTATCTATGAAAGCTTAAAGGATATTTTTAAAATATATTTCTTATTTTTATTTTTTGTATATATTTTGACTTTGACTGACTTTTATTGTTTAGTTTATTAATATAGAAAATAAACAAGTAATTTTAAAATCTTTTTCATTTATATAACAGCCGGTAAATGTTTTACGAAGCTGGGTTAAAGCCTCTTTTTAAAGGAGATGATTTGGAGCATATACCACAACGCTAAACTACACAATTTGTTCGATACATTTATGTATGTGGTAGATTTTCATCTATAACATGTAGGTTTCTTTTACTGCCGATAAGAAGTGATTCCCGTGTTCCAACTACGGACCTATCTGGGTTTTTCTTGTATAAATAGTGATACCTTATTTCCAGTTAGACCTACATTTTTCTAAGACCAGTCACTAAAAATTAAAACTGCAATATATATCCTATATTGTTCTCATTATTACGACTTAGAGGGGGAGTTGAGAGGTTATTATTTTCCAGACACGGCAATAAAAAATAATTGGACATGCTTAAGTCGTCTCGGAGATATTTAAGGTTTATTTATTTTAAAGTGATAATAACAATTTCATTCTACCTATTCGAGTCATGTCGTACAACAAAGTATCAGCCGGCTGCTCTGCTCATTTATATTTTATCCCATTTGATATATTGGTCCATTAGGAACCCTGTCCCGGCTCCTTGCCGAGATTGTAAGAAAATACCAAGTAACGAAGGTAATACACCTTTATAGACAAGACACTTGGTCGCTTAGGTGCCATCGGTTTGTTAGCTACATGAGCGTCCTTTACGTGAATCCTGATATAAAATTGAAAATAATTAAGCTAAGTTACCACGAGTGCATTGCTTATTGGTAAGTTATTCTAATAATCAGCTCATTTTTAGGTATTAGAAGGATTTGAAAGTTATAAAAGGATTTAAGTATTTTTTTAAATGAACGTGAATTATAATCTTAAAAAAATATTTATTAAAAAAGTTTTTAATAGTAATTTTTTAATAATTCGTTAATAAGCTTTATTTACGAAAGAGCAAAAGTCACATACACGTGTACCTTTCCACCTGTATGATTTAAAAAAGAAAAGAAATAACGATTGATTGCCCAATTTACGTTGCTCTGAGAGTGGAAAGATCAGTCCTTGTAAAGGTATCGTGTTAAAATGATGGTTTATCACACGTCCTTCGGGGTGTCGTTTCACACAAGCTGCGCAAATTGGATCGCACTTACCGGAAAATAACACATCCGTTGAGTGCAAGACGATGTCCTTTAAAAATATGCGCTGTAGTTGTTAGAATGACATAAGGTAATATTCGTTTTAAAATATCTGTATTACTTGCCTCGAAGTTACTATCTATCCCTTTTATCCTAATATAACTTTTGGGTTATAGTTGTAGACACATATTATACTCTTAAATTAACGTCTTATAATAAACATTGATGTGATCAAATCTTATGTCAAAAAAATATTGAAAAGTAAGGCATATTATTTCAAACAAGGAATTATTAATGATGAAAAGTGTAGACTTAGTGTTCGTTGATTTCCAGGTAGCAGATATATCAATTTAATTGTTCATTGGCAAAATCCGTAATTAAAATGATGAAAAAAAGGAACTACTGAGTTTCTTACCTTTACTTTTGGAACCTTTTGGTGGTAGCTTTACATTTAATTTAAGATTGTAATATTATGATGATTCAAAGGTGCTTTTATGAGCTGACTTGAATAACTCGACCCTGCCCGGCATCTACCAGGCACTTTTTATTAATAATAAAAATGAGAAGTTCACTTAGTAATAAGTTTGGTGAATAAGTTCGTTTCTTGTATTTTATTAACAAACTTAAGATATTTTACAGCATAGTTTGAACATTAGAATGCAATATATATTAAGTATTTTTTTGTTCAATAACATTTTTGTAGGTCGTAACCTACCTATACCGTTGCTGTAGAAATTGGTATAAAAAAACTGCAACCAGTAGTTTTGACTGTCTGATCATTTATTGATTTTGATCTGATCACATGATTTAATCACAGTCTAAATAATTCTGAAAAGACCGAAGGGGTAAAAATCTCCAAAGTCAGGGATATATGGTGGAAGCATTAAAACTTCCCAATCGAGCTCGCTCAATATTTGCTCAAGATGTGCCCTTGTAATGAAAAACCACAACCTTTCCGTTGATCGATTTTATATTTCTTGCTTGAGTCTTTTATCTTGGTTTTGCTTAGCAGAAAAAGTTTAAAATGAACCCCTCCCAATTCCACCATACAAACAGCTTCATAATATTTGTGAGTTAATCCGAGTTTTGCTATATATCTGTGGAGTTTGACCGCCCTTGGCCATGACCTTTTGTGACCACGTTTTTGTCGTAGGATGAAAAGTAGATTTTTCATTATCAGTGATTAATATTTATAAAAAACGGTTCGGTTTCATTACGTTGTAATAGAAAATCGCAAATGAGTACGTGATTTATTAGCTCTCGTTCAGTGATTTCGTATAGCACCAGTTTTTTGTATTCATACTTTTTCAAGCGAGTCAAAATAATTTTGTGATCAACACCTATATCTTAAGCTATGTGTTGTAATTACGGATATGCCGATATTGCTCCACTTTTCAAAAATGCCATCGACTTTATCCGATTCAGGTCGACCAGAGCAAACTTGATCTTTGTCATCAAAATTCCCGGACTGAAAACGCTGCAACCAATTTTGTGTTACTCTTATGGATACAGCGTTCAGTCTATAAATGTCACTTTTTTGCAGCTTGTTTCGAATTTTTCCTATTTAAAATATATCAAATTTCTTCATAAATTTACTCATTTTTAACCGACTTCAAAAAAAGGAGGAGGTTCTCAATTCGTCGGGGCCTTTTTTTTTTTTTTTTTTTTATTTTTTATGTATGTTACCGAATTACTCGAAGATGGCTTAGCCGATTTTGACAATTCTTTTTTTGTTTGAAAGGGCATGTTTTACAGGTGGTCCCATTGTCAGGAGATCAGGATCTGATGATGGGATCCTGGAGAAATCGAGGGAACTCCTCAAATTTTATAGGCACACCTATAGTGATTTTGGTTTTATTCAAAGTGCCTTGGTCATATGCTCACGAAAAGTGACATTTGATGAAGTGGAACTGATGATGAAGACCACAACTGCTAATCAGAACATATTAGTAAGTAACTATTTTACGGGTTTAGTTCTATTTCTTTAAGATAGTCGTCAAGCAATTGATGTTAGTAAACATGCCTATGATGAAGTCTAGCTGATGGTGGACTACCAGGAGAATTCCTCAATGATTAACGGAATTGCATCGGGAAAAATGGTATTGTCTAATTGGCGATGAGCAGTTAACATTAGGCTATTGTAACTTAGGTAACGCTTAATGTGAGTTGCAGTCCACATCGTATTGAAACGGCGTTGAGTTATGTTTAGAGTCAAAAGCCGAAATGTACTGAGTATAATAAAGTGAATGACAAACACTACCAATTGTAATTATAAATAACAAAACAACACTGAAAAGCATTAAATAAATTTTTATAAATAAAAAAAAACCGCCTTCAAAAATGAACTAAAAAGAAAAAAATAATCAGTTACATCCATATCCAATTTACGATTTTTTAATCACCTTTTGAAGTCGGTGCCAACAAAGTAAATAAATTCCTATATTGAAATCATTTAATATGTATCGATAGTAGGGTTTTTTTTTTATGGTATAGGTTGGCGGACGAGCATATGGGCCACCTGATGGTAAGTGGTCACCATCACCCATAGACAATGACGCTGTAAGAAATATTAACTATTCCTTACATCATCAATGTGCCATCAACCTTGGGAACTAAGTTGTTATGCCCCTTGTGCCTGCAGTTACACTGGCTCACTCACCCTTCAAACCGGAACACAACAATACTGAGTACTGTTATTTCGCGGTAGAATAACTGATGACTGGGTGGTACCTACCCAGACGGGCTTGCACAAAGCCCTACCACCAAGTAAATGTATACTTTAAAGTGAATAAAATTTATTCGGGTACCTAATGAAGTACAACTCATTAGGCAACCAAATAAAGTTAACAATGACATTTCCATTAACTAAATATAAGCTAATCAGAATTTAGTTCAATTAACGTGTAACGAATAAATTAAATGTTCTTTGATCTGCTTTATACTATATTAAATCTATAGTTATCGAATTGAAAAATACCTCATTGGTAAGAAGAAGGCTTGGAACTTATGTCATCATGATACTCTGTCACGGGTTGATGGTAGATGTAAAAATTTTATCCGATATTTTTATGCAGGTTTCCTCACGATTAATATTAAGACATATTAAGCATAAAGAAACTTAGGTCTGCTCGTACGAATTTTAATTCATGACTTCAGCGGAAGACCATTCGTTCTATGCGCGAAACCGTGATGACTATTTTATATATACACATTTTAATTTTAGTATACAGATAAAATTCTTCACAATAAAATTTACTAGGTAGTGTCACATTTTGTCATTTGAAAGCTTTAATTTTTTATTAATCAATTAAAAACATAGATAAAAAGCTTACATAATTTAAGTGCAATTTAAATACTGATCTCGCTTTTTTTTAATAATTCAGTCCTTATTTTTCTTAAATTATTTTTCTTTACAAAATTTCGTTGAAAGGAAAGACTGTGTAAATGATAAATTTGTATAACGGATGGGAGCCCTGAAAAAGCGATAACGCGGTTTCGTTGATAGAATTTTGGGAAAATAAAACTCAATATGCGCTTATCTAGATCCGGTATCAATCTATTATGTTTGCTCGGTTCCTTTCGTTCCACAATGACGGCACCGAGAAGGCTTTTAAAGTAAGATTTAAACGTGATACATAATGAAAGTGGCGTTCCTTAGAGCATTTCGCGGTACCTTCGATTCGATAAATGATTGATAGTCTCGGCATCGCACGGTCTGTCACTCGTCACATGTGAGTTTTATTTGCAGAGAAATATTTTATACATTCTATGGTGTCAAATGTATTATATAAACAAATAAGAAACTTAGTCAGTTTAGTCTTAATTTGCACATAGACTTGCAACTCATATTGTAACAATATTTTAGAAATATAAAGATACCTATACATTATGCCATATATATGTATATATCATATAAATAAAATATTACATTAAGCTAAGGTGGTTACCACTGCTCATTGACATTGGTGCTGTAAATAACATTTCTACATCACCATCTCAGGCAGCTAAGATTTTATCATCACTTTTCAAACTGAAACACAACAATGTATAATTGTTTGGCTGTAAAATATGAATAAGTGACTTGTACGTACTCAGCAGTATTATATATAGATAGCAAGTAAATAAAAAATAAGAAAGAAAACAAGGAGAGAAAATCCTATACCTATGCTGTTTCTTTGCAAATGTTTTGGCGCAGTGGTTACAGAGGTAATAGAAGAGACTGAGATAGTTGAACCAGGATATTAATCTTATAGAGATTTAGTTTTCATCGAATGGACGAAAACCTTAAAGAGTAAAGAGAACAAATTCACGCGGAAATTTAACTGCCTCCTATATATGTCAGTTATGTAATGAATTCTTTAAATCCTTTTGTAAAATAGAATAATTTCGCAGCTGTTCCAATGCCTCATTTATTAAAAGATATTATTATATTTCATCGGAACTTTAAAATATAATATGTAAATTATTAATCTGAATTTTGCCGAGTTTTGTCTCAGTATTTTCAAATATTTGTATGATTTATTCAAGAATATGTAACACACAGGTTAATAATGGTTCAGTGCCTGTTGTATAGCATTAAGATTACAAATAGTGTCTGCTAGGTAACGCAATCATTTAAATCTGTTGGTGAAACGTTGCCATTACACAATGAAGCGATTGAGATATCAGAGATAAAGGTGCTTTGACTAAAACTCCATAGAGCCGCAAAAGTTCATTTGAATGGATTTGGGTATATAATTTGCATACCTATTTATATTATCTCTGCAACACACAAGTGGGGTCCTTTTATTATCAAATTTGCACCAAGGGGAGAAATACGCGGATAGAATATAAAGTTAAAGAGAAAGTGATTATAACAAACTGCGAATGAAAAATTTAACGCCATTATACAATGAGTTAATTGGTCCTTCCGGTTTTTTAATTATTTATCACTATATAATAGTTATAATGAAATACCTATTTATTGTTGGTAGAGCAATGTGCAAACCCGTCTGTGTAGGTACCACCTACTCATCAGTTATTCTACCGCCAAACGGCAATACTTAGTATTATTGTGTTCCGGTTGGAAGGGTGAGTGAGTCAGTGTAACTGCACTTACCATCAGGTGGCCCATTTTCCCATTCGCCTAATTATTAAAACATTAAAAACAAACCTACTATATTTAAAAGTATTAGGTCTTAAGTCCATCTGGACACGGGGTAGCGAGTCAGCCAAGTTCAGGTAATAAAACTGGCGAGTAGCACGGTGTATTATTTTACATGATAACTGTAAAAAAATGATGTAAGAGTCTTTAATTAAAACTTATTCAAGTCAGACCTTAGTCCACAATACATTATTCAAAGTTATAAGGGGAAATGTTATTTTATGTAGTATTAAATGAATTTCAGGAAGAATAATGGAACTTGGCACCGATTTAGATCTCACTTTTTTTGTCGTTGAAGTTATAAACAAGGTATATTTCATAATACTGAACTTGGCTCTCATTTTACATTTTTGTTTTGATGGGATACGTATTACAATAACGTAGATATTAATTATGTATTTATCCGTTTTTGTTCAAGTAGGTACATTTATACGTATATATATATTGAAAACCGAGATGGCTCTGTGGTTAGAACGCGTGCATCTTAACCGATCATTGCGGGTTCAAACCCAGAGCACCGCTGAAATGTGCTTAATTTGTATTTATAATTCATCTTGTGTTCGGTTCGGCGGTCTAATTTCAAAAAATTCTGCCACATCTGTATTCCACCAACCCGCATTGGAACAGCGTGGTAAAACATGTTCCGAACCTTTTCCTCAAAGGGAGAGGAGGCCTTAGTCCAGCAGTAGGAAATTTCCAGGCTGTTGTTGTTTGTTTGTTGTTTTAGGTATATATTTTAAAACCAAAATCAAAAATATTTATGGACAAGTATTATTTTAGAATGTTTTATCGAATATTAGTTACCTGTCGGATCACTTAACGTATACTCAGAAAACATATAACAGTGCCTATCAACGACCGTGCTAACTCAGTGATTAATTATATATATCATATCAGTGGGTAATTATATTACTGCTTGTAGGTTACATGGCAATTTTTTCGATTATTTCAAACATATTTTAATATCTTCGAATTAAAATATGTTTTAAATGAGCAAATATTCAAAATCTTTATCTATGTATGTATGTATATATTATCATGCCACGTTGCTCATTCGACTAAAATATTTAAACACTGATATTAATTTGCCTACAGCGCTACATATCCGAACCAGACTGTTTTACTTCCTTTTTGGCTTTTTGCCAAACAGAAAACAAAAAAATTGCAAATTTCAGTAATTTTTGGAATCAAGCACATATTTAAAACAATCTCTGGAATATGATATTTTTATGTGACATCAACTGTAAATAATAATGATATTAATTAAATAGTCCATTCAAAAATAAGCAACGTTACATCGATTGGATTTCCATTTCTCTCATGACTGAATATTTTTACCACTTAATTTTGTAAGAGAACGCGCGCGTTCGTGGTAGGTCATATATCTCTACTTAATTATTATATTTGTTTTTTTTTTTGTTAATAACATTTAATACGTATTTAATTAAATTCAGATGTTTTTCATAAATGATATAAAACGTAAATAAAACTCTGGTTTTTATGTTTTCCTTAATTATCTTGATTAAACATTTGCTTGATAAAAGTCTTCATTAACTTCGTCGTCAAAATAAGTATTATTTTAAAATTCATTGCTTATATATTTGTACGTACATCTTTAGTCTTTCATCTTTAGTATATTTTTTGTTAATGTAGCGAAACCTGTTTTTGTAAAGATTAATTAATTAGTATTATTTGAAAAATATTGATATTCAAATAGTTGGCTCTGGAAAAATGTTTACTTCAAAGTAATGTAATAGCCAATTAATTCCAATCAAAATAGAGGCCCAATTTACTAACGAAATAGTTTAGAGCTTAATCCGTTTATTGGTATTGGATTTAGTGTACGAATATACCTTGAAACTATTGTCGTCTCTATAAAGTGGAAATTATATAAATATTTATTTAGCGTTTCGTTTTTTTATTATATTGTAATAACAAAAAAATACTTATATCATATTATATGTAAGTCCCGACTCCACTCAGTTACAGTACAGTAGGCTAACGGAACTAATCTAAACCATCCATGGACCCCCATAGTTTGTGTAGATTATTCATTAAATATATTACTTACGTAATATGTATAAAAAAGTTAAGACAATTAACAGGTTATAATAAATTTTGTGCCTTATATTCTTAAATACCAAATAAAAGAGAACAATAAAGAAAACCGAGATATATTCGCGTGGCGTCTTTCAACTGTTTATGTTTCGAGTAATAAAACTTTTCCTAGATTACAATGCATTTACATCTACTTTTCGTGAGATTTAGTTTAGGGTTTGCCGGAGCGATGATAATTAAATTCAACCCTTTCACTCTCTTGAGCAAAGGAAAGTCTCGCAAATTGGAAAACTAAACTGTGCGATCTCACCCCGAGATTCAATTAGCTCCTAATCATATCTGGAGGGTGTGAACGAATCGATCGTTTCCTTTCGTGAATTTTAAACGATTACTCGGATTAAGTATTGAGAAGGAAACTCGTAAGCGACCATGTTGTTTGTGTTAGTCATTGAGTGAGAACATTTCTACGCTCTCACCTTTCAGCAGTATTTTACTATGCTGATGTCAGTTCAAAAAATCTACGAGGTGGGAAAACGTGAAATGAAACAAAGTATCTTTATGTGTACACTCGGAAGCGACACCAATAGAGTGCACACTTCATCGAGTGTGCTCTTTCCGATCCCGTTTCTGTCGCGTCTCGCTCGTAGCCATCGAACTATCTATCAAACGCTTTACTGAGAAAATTTTGCCAACTCATTCGAGTGTAAACCTCTCTGTGCACGTTGATACCTGTTTAGAGAAAACAATTTTCGATACAATATGTATGTACATACCATACATAATCAAACGTACAAATGTCGTAATTATTACAATAAAACAAAATAGATAAAGCTCTATTACGATTATTTTATTTTTATTTTAACGCAAATATTCTTATGAAAGTATTCAGGCATCAAAACTATGCAGTTGAGAAAAATACTTTGAGAAGATCGTACTGTTATCGCACGTCGTTGGCCAAGAATGTGAACGATAGGAGGTTCTCTTCGATCATACAGAACAAACATACATAGAACACCTTACTATTGACCTGAGCCTCCACATAGACAGCTTTTAATATCATGAAATTGCCTCGGCATCATTTAGTCGCTGCAAATATTACTTTAATCCCACAGCAATAAAGTTTAAGCGTCTGTGCTTGCGGGGAATGCAATAAAACCTTTGGAAATTTGAAACGTGCGACAAAAGTCTTAGACGTTTCTTTCTAACTTATGTCTACTATCATGGTAGGGTATAGTCTCATCTCTTTCTCGTGAATGTTACGGCTATATATTGCAGAGGCGGCTACCAGTCGACGGCGATGAAAATTCTTCGTACCTCAATGTTATCTTGAGAGTTACGTTTACGTTTAATATAATGTTTAAGTGAGAAATAAAACACGTAGAAGCCATACAAATTTATAAATACTCTGTGAAACAAAGAAAGTTTAATTTTGTTTAAACTTATATTGTTATTAGTACCATATTATGGTTAAAGCATAATTAAAGTTAAAGTAACAATAGTCTATAATTTTTTTTCCTTTAAAAATAATTTTATTGTAATGCGTAGAATACATTATCTGTGATCCGTACTTTGTGCACTTCGTATAATTGTGAAGGTAGAAGTGACGGTCGTAAACAAAGGTTGTGCCGCAACAATGTAACCCTTCTTAGCTAAAAATTTTCCACAGCGTCGTTTACCTTTTGCCGCGTTTATTGCGTAAAAGCAGCGAACGTGGAAGGGCTCTATTTTGTCACTTTTTACATTTACGTATATTTACCGTCGTTGGTCATATAGGGCGGGAATGGTTTCACTGTAAAGGTAGGTTTATGACAAACACGTGGGAAGTTAAGGGAGGGATACAATATTGACTACGCAGGGAGCTAACAAATTTATATGTCAATAAGTTTGAATTACATGACAAATAGAAATGTTTGTAAGGACGTTTTTATATCTATACTAAGTTGTTATTTATTTGTAAATAAAATTATATAAAACATATGAAACCCTACTGAAAACCATTCGAGTAGAAATTCGTATTCATGCATAATAATATTTATTTCTTGTCTTGTGTTGAAAATGTAAATATATCATTTTTTGTACTTTTTTTGTCTTTTAGTATACATAGGCGCTACTTTGGAAATATTATAAAATCAATTTGAGTATCTATTTGTAGGAAGATCGAGTGATAGATGGTTGTAATTTATTTGTTAGTTGTAAGGTATATTTTCTATCTCAATGCAATTCTCGCAAAATTGGCTCCCCGGGGACATTTTGTTGGTGAGTAGTGGGGTTTTGTGATCAGCAAAAATATAAAATAAACCTGTGTTTTATACTTGGTACGTTAGAACGATGAGGGTAAACAAATTGCGATACTTGTGGGCCTTATTACCCGTCACATCAATCATTGAACCCTAGGAGAGTCTGATTACCTACGAGGCATCTCAATCACTATGTTTATTGCGTTTTTATTAAATGTAGTTGCTTTTGATGAAAGGTATTGATGTATTGGTTACTTATAGGTAGAATGTAAATGTTTGTGTTTTCTTTGTGGTTTTTCATTTGCGTTCTATAGAGTGTGTAGTATTTATTATAATCATTGTAAGTCATTAAAGAATAGCTAAATTCAGTAAAAGTAAGAAACAGAATAGTAATTGTAACTTCTCAGTTATCATTTCGATTCGATATTTTTGTTACGATTTTCTGCATAAATCTTATCGGTACTTCTGAAAATGATGATAAACAAATAATCTAAATAATTACGAATAAATCCGAAAATAAATTACGTTTCACTTGAATCAATCGCGTTATTAGATAGAAAGGCAACTAAAACACAAATAATAAACTGTAAAGAGCTACTCTTAGTTGAAATTTATATTTACTTTAATAAAATGATATTGCTTCGAGAGTTTTTAATTATATTTACGGCGAGGAAACTTTCATCTCGATTTTCCTGTACGTAATAACAAAAAAGTGATGAGTAGACTTTATTAGCGGCCGTTTACCGTAGCGGATAATAAAAAATGTAATCGTCGGTGTGACGTCACAGGCCACTGAGCCGTGAGGCGGGACTCGGGTGTGCGGCTGGCGCCCACAACGCTCCGCAAATACGAGAGATAGCCTCGTCCGGAAATTCAATCAAGCTCGCACGGAGATTCGATCAAGATTGGGGTAATTAAAATACCTTCCAACCTTTTTGCCTAAATATGATTCACTTTTTCGAATATAGCATTGGCCATAAACACAAGACAAAGTTGACCAAATGAAAAACGGCGTACGTGCCTTTCGCGTTTGATTTTATAATTGAATCTCAATGTTTCATTAAAGATAAGTTGTTAATAAATTAAGAAAAAAATATCCTGATAAAATTTAAGGCTCTAAGCAACTAGGTTGCTGTCACACGAGTACACGTCTTGTAACGTGAGACTGAGGTAGCTCTCGACTTATTTATTGTCCACTATAGAAATTCAATATGGAACCGATGCGACGTGGTCGAAGGTAATTAAAAATACGTCACTCGCAGCCGACCTTTCAATTCGAGCATGTGTCGAAATTCGAAATGAATCATTTCCCGTTTATATTTGTACGTTACCGACGAAGCTCCGGTCTGTTTGTTGTTGTTCTGATCGAAATATTCTGCGAAGCGAGAACGAGTAGATTAATTGTTAGCTTAATAATTGAAGTCGGTTGTTTACAGAATATTGATATTTGAGATTAACTTTATTTTTAGTTTAAAGTCATTTAATATTAGATATCACTTTACGAACCGAGGAACATGAAGAAATTAAATTACGGCGTGGATTACCCCGATTACGGTGCCGCAGCGTAGCTTCCAGGAACATTTTTGACGTTGATCTCCAGGGTCCAATCACATTAATGAAGGCCTTCTTATTACACATGTAAATGTTAATCACCGTCCCCTGATAAAGTGCATAGATGAAGTATCTGGATCTGATCCTGAATGGAAGATTTGGCCTAATTATTAGCAGTATTTTGTCCAAATCGCACACACACATGATGTGGATGGTCGATCACACATACATAAAAGGGTTCTTCTGCGTTGATAGTAGAGATCCAAAGTTGTGGGAGCGATACGAGGCTACCATTCTGTGTCGTGACAGCTACGATAATTCTCACTAGGCGAGAAAAAGCGCCGTTCACCTAGGTCGATCGAAGAAGACTAGGGAGAAGGAGCAAGTCCTAAGCTACTTCTTCCCCCACCGAAAACTAGACTAAACTAGAGAGTTTATTTACACCTCAGATATCCACTAGATATTGAGACAAATCATAGATTAAATATAAGAGACGCGAATAGGAACCGTTGGTTTTTAGTGGGTATTTCGGTGTATTCAGTATTGTTGAGTTCCCACACAATTTAAATGCCCAAAAAAGTCAAAACATAGACTCATCCATATAACATTAAATAGATACATACATACAGTATAGCCTTACAAAAACCCATGACACTTTGAAGAATGTTTATCAGTATATTTAAACGATTAAAAGCAAAAATATTTGTCTAGCGTTTGCTTGAATATTTTTGATGTTACATTGTTTGGTAAGGAACTCTACAAAGGGGTAATCCCGTTAGCACGTGATTTTGTCATTAGGGAGATGTCTTATTATTCACAAAGTAGCAACGTCTCTGTTTTCATTTGGTAAATTAACTTCGGGGTATAGCCATAAAGGGGTTTCCTTGCGAAGTAACGGGACGACATGCAGATTAATGATATTAATAAAACATCCCTTAATTGTAGGCGGTAATTGTCGTTGTAATACAACTTATTACGGATTATCGCTCGCAGGATATGATAATGACTGAGAAAACAAAATTAAATTAACCCTTCGGGTGCCTGGTGGGTCTGACAGACCCGTCACTTCAAAAAATCAACGATAACTTTTAAATTTTTGGAGCAAACCCGCTGCACTCCTGAGTAGCTTCGCGATACAAACTAACGGCTATTTTGACTACTCTCCCGCTGTCCACAACGTACACCCATGTAAACAACATGCATTTTGTGTGCGCTCGGGTCTCAGGGACCCGACCAGGCATGCGGCGTAACTTTTAATCTTTAAGCTATTATTTTTGTTTTGTCGCTTTAATTTATATTGGGTGGTAAATTATTTATGGAAAAAATATTGATTCAGTTATAATGACTGGGCGATTAATAAATGATGAAATTGGCCAAGCTTTAGAGAGAAATTTTGAAGAAAATGAAGATCAGGATGTAGTTTTTGATGAAAGTGAAGATGAGTCAGATACATAATTCTGATGATGACAAGGAAGAAGTAAAAGTCTATAACGAACCAAATAACAGGAACATCATATATACAACCAAACAAAAGTGATTTATATGTCCCAGCCGTTAAGTAATTTTGGTCACAGATTAATATATAAAGGCCTTGATTATCGTTTCTGGATTCTCAACACTACTGGCATAAACGCAATGTTAATGCAAACGTTATTCATATGTTAAACAATTCGGATACTAGAAGGAACTTCATAAAAAAATGGGCATAGTATTGACTGCTCTAAATCAGATTGAACGACGTAATAGTTGTAAGATGCAAAATCTTATCCTACTTCACGTAAGAGAATCAGCTCTCATTTAGGGGAACCTTCAGAGCCACCACCCAAAAGACATAATGCTGGTACGAAAAAGCGTTGTTATGTATGTCCTAACCAAAAAGATCACAAGTCTAAATATATATATGTGTCTTGCACAAGTCATATTTGCTTGGAACACGCAATTTTTGTTTGTGAAAATTGTCACATAAATACCGATTAGATACAAGCAATACCTTTGTTACTTTTATATCAAAATATAAAAGTATGTAATTTGATTAATTAGTGCCTTAAATTAATGTAAAGTCTGATTGTTGATCTCAATTAAAAAATTTAATATTGTCGATTTAAACATAATTGTTTATTTATATTACGTAAAATTAGACACTTTTTAATTTTTTTAATATAACTTTGTAGAAGAACTTTAGTTTAATTTTATTTTTCATTCATATAGCTAAACAGTTCTAAAATAAATATAAACACATTATTTGGCGTTCTGACTAATGAAATAAGTAAAAAACAAGCATTTTGTTACCGGGTCTCACAGACCCACCAGGCACGCCATGTAAGTTTTACCCACCAGGCACCCGAAGGGTTAACTTTAAAACTTAAATTCCATTTTTATCAATATAGTAATTAAAATATACATCATAATATTATTAAAATATTGTTATTTTTTTTTAACTTTTCACAATTAGTATTTTTTTTTAGATATATATATTTTTAAAACAGTAATAATCGTATATTCTTTTGCAATTTCTTTTTTGTCTTCTTATTTGAAATTTCGATTAGAAAATTAGATATCGCATCATATATCAAAAATATTTATATTAATTAAAGGCAAGGTCTTGGCCGACTGCCTTTATAGCCAGACAAATACTTATCACTTGCTATTTGTTGGTGATAATAGCTTGTGATTTTTAGTTCACTTCATTTTGTAAAGTTGACGTCAAGAATGGATTTTGTAAACTTTTGTTTTAAGGGCGGTTTACTTACAAATATACAGATTTTAGTTTATCTTTAGTGTACTTTAGTTATTCTTTATGTATATATATATATATATATATATATATATCTAATGACAAAATCGTGGATGATTCGATAAACTAAAATCTGTATATTTGTATATATATATATATATATATATATATATATATATATATATATATATCTAGTTGGAAAGCATCGCATAGCGCATATTCTCCATAGCTGTGGTAGTTCATATAGAAATTTATCCAGCTCTTTACGGTATTCATGAAAAAAAATCTTTATTTAAATTAACTATAAAAAAAATCTTGTATTTAATTAATGTATCATAAAGATAAAAGTAACTTTAGTAAAAAATCCATCTACATAAAAAAATAACTAACGTCTTAATTTGTAACAAAAAAATAATTAAATTTGATAAATAATTCCCCGGGCGATGATATCAATAAAATTGCCTCAAGTTAATTATTTTAATATTCATTAAGAGTGAACAAAAACATAAAATTAATTATTTGATCTAAAGATTTATAATTACATAAGAGTCGAGATGAGGGAAATTATAACCGAAGATGGTGGAAACCTCCATTGAATTTTCATGTGCTTAATCTACATTTATAATTTATTTCTTGTTCGACGGTGGAGGAAAGCTTGAACCTGCTCACGTGCCCACCAATCCGCATCGGATCTGTGCGCCAACTAAACGGATTGACTCTTTACTTAGATAAACCAGAATGCCATTAAAAATATCTGACATATTGATTACTATTCTGACACTTTACTTGTTTATTTACCTCTGTGAAAACATTGTGTACATAAATATTTTGTCTTGGCATATGTGGAATAACTTAATAAGTTATAGTATTTATAATTCAGTATACTAACCATTTGTAAGTGAAGTTTACTTTGTATAATAATATGCCATTAAGCGCTCAACAACAACAACAACTGCCTGTAAACTTTCCACTGATGGGCTAAGACGTCCTCTCCCTTTGAGGAGAGTTCCCAGTTTTGGAGCATATTCCACTACGCTACTCCAATGCGGGTTAGTGGATTTCTTTGAAATTAGACACATGCACGTTTTCTTACGATGTTTTCCTTCACCGCCGAGCACGAGATGAATTATAAACACAAATTAAGCAAATGTAAATTCAGTGGTTCTTACCTGAACCCGTATTTATCCAAGGGGTTTAAAGATAATTAACCATTCACTGTAATGAATAGTCCGTTAGTTCACATTTGGTGATTAATTTAATTTTCATTGTCATCGATTATTATTGATCCTGAATCATAATTAATGCCTTTTAAAACTGTTCGTTTAGTTCAAGTTTAATTTAAGATGATATTGTTGTAATGATACGCACTTGGTAGTAGGGCTTTTTACAAATCTGTCTGGGTACACACACTCATCAAATATTCTACTTCCAAATATAAATACTAAGTATATGTATATACGTTTTGATTTGAAGGGTGAATGAGCTAGTGTAACTACAGGCTCAAGGGATATGACATTTTGGCTTTTAAGTTAGGCGTATTGGCTGTGCAAGGAATAAGGATGGTTAATATTTCTTATCGTTTATATTGGTCCACCACCATCTGGTGATAACAAACCATTAGGCAGTCCATCTTCTGGTCTCGTCAAACATAAAAACCAATAAATATATAAATATTATGTTTATGTCGACATATCGAAACAAGCGTTTGGACAATTTTATTTGTTTGTAAGAGCTTAAGAATCAATTTCAACGACACGAAATTAATAAATTATCGGTAATCCCAAACAAAAGTTTCAACAAGAATCAAAAATATATCGTTGCATTACGCTTTATTTTGATATAAATATTTTTTGAGCATAGTGTTATGAAAAACTATTTGGTTGATATTTTATTGGCATCACAAAGTCAGAGCCGAGATGGCCCAGTGGTTAGAACGCATGCATCTTAACCGATGATTTCGGGTTCAAGCACCCAGGCAAGCACCACTATTTATATGTGCTTAATTTGTGTTTATAATTCATCTCGTGCTCGGCGGTGAAGGAAACATCGTGAGGAAACCTCCATGTGACAAATTTCATCAAAATTCTGCCACATGTGCATTCCACCAACCCGCAATGGAACAGCGTGGTGGAATATGTTCCAAACCCTATTCTCAATGAGAGAGGAGCCCTTAACCCAGCAGTGGGAAATTAACAGGCTGTTACTTTTTACTTACAAAGTCAAAGTTAATGAATAGATTCAAAGTTATAGCTTACAAATAAAAACATTTTTTCCTTTAAACTGACTGTTAAGTCAAAGTTCATAACAGCTTAGGAAAAGTATAAATGAGAAATTAAATGACTTCAATACATTATGGCGGAAGGGCCCATCTGGTCATCTTGGACGAGTGCTGAAAGCTGATTTATTCTCGATATCCATCACCGTGCTCGCCTGATACGTCTTCCCCTCGCCCTAATGGTATCGTAGTTTCGGGAGTGTCAATTAAACATTCTGTCATATAAATGTTGTTTTAGATAGAGAATTGTCTTCCTAGGAAATTTACGATAACACGTAATAGATTTAGTAGTTGTATTAGAAATATATATTGTAAGGGCAGAAGTGAAATATCAACTATAAATAATACTTAAAATCAATATTACAATTTTATCCCATAGTGACCTTAATCACATAGTGAAAGAAAGTCGCGTCCCACTGTTTGTTTGTTCCTGTGTATGCTCTCTTCTTAAAACTACGCAACCCGATTATTGATGCGATTTTTAATGGATATAGTATTTATATAATAAGTTTTATAATACATGCATAATGTAGTAGGGAAACACTCATTATTTTAGAGGATTCCAATACGATGTCAAAAAGCTTATAGACCAACATGGCACTTTCCGTCATGTAATTTAAATAAATATTTTTGAAGATATTACTGATTTAAAATGGAGGGATATAGCGGTTCGTATTTTCTAATGACAAAAATCTGTTAAGTTGTACAAAAAGACATTCAGTAGTATATTTAGTATCAGCATTGCACCTGGGGCAAGCCTCGGCAGACTACTTTATAAAACCAATTTAAAAAAATCCTTATATTTATTAGTTCAAATAGAGAATCAAATGACGAAATATATAATATATATATATATATATATATATATATATATATATATATATATATATATATATATGGCTATTATAAAATTTATTTTGGAATTTACTTTGTGTTGATTGCAAATACAGTATTTTTTTGAACGAACGCAAGGAACGTAATATTCTAGTTGTTTTTATTTTTTATTTATTTATTTATTTTGTTAATTGTCAAATCTTTTTTACTAAAATTTAATGTAACAAATGTTGTAAATTTAATGTCTACCCGTAACCACGAACGCTGTAAAGTGCTCGAAACGTCGGGATGTCAAAAATAATTAATATACGCGATTCAAATCCGTTATAACTAGTTTTATTTCAATGTGTAATCGCGAAAATTTAAGACAACATTAATGTAACATTACAGAATTTGTGATAACCTTTTAATACGTTTTAGAAGCAATGTGTTAGTACGTTATTCACCTGCCTGTTCTCAATTCCCAATGGCCTTCCGGCCCCAGTCTAATTTAGCGTTAGTGGGATAAATTCGTTTAGCATTTAAATTATATTCTGGCCAGTGATTCAAACAACTGTGCCCTGAATTAATAATGTCGAAATTGTTTAGTCGCACACAGTTTTGCTAGATTTTCAGATTGCAATTTGCATGTTAAACGTCAATCTGGCGGCGATGCGTTGATCCCTATCGCTGAATATTAATGCGACGTGGAGATTTTGTTTTACTTTGTGGGAACTCGATTATGATGCAAAGTAGCTGACGGTGCTGATGCGGCGCTGACATGCGTGAAGGCGGCCGCGGGTCTGGGCGGCACTTTGCACTGACTTCGTTTTAATTGTGTTGTACTATGCAGGCACGTAGTCGGCTCTATTAATCGATATTCTATTTTTATTTACTCTTTCACATTTAATATGCAAGAGTTTTATATTATTTGTCATGGGAAGGTTTTTATTAAACTGGGGGTCGTGCCGTGGTCGGCATTTCACCTTTATATAAATATAAGATATATTCGAAACAAAGACAAGACGTTTGTTATTGGCAGTATAAACGTACTCTATGTGTATTTTTTTATTAAAATAGCTGACCACTTGGTTTTACCCGAGTGCAGTTAAAAAAAATTTAAAGCACCAACCTTTATCTCCCATTTTCATATCGGTTCAGCAGTTTAAGGGTGCTGAGGTAACAGGCAGAGATATTTTCTACACATAGTGTAGTGGTGTGTTGTGGTAATTATATAAGTCTGTGTATCCACACATATCCCAACTAAAAGTCAAAATAACGCATTGTTTCATGTAATTTAAATCAAAGAAATTTTAAATTCCTCCGTCCGCGGTATTTTCGAATATAGAAGTTTAAAGTTTTTAGTTTTCATATTAATATAAACATTATTATACTATTTGTGTCCGTCGGTTACATTCGCGTTCAATTTTATGGTTACTGCGTCTTTCCTTGGACTCGTAGTGCAAAGATATAAAACAGCATATAAGCTTCCTCAATAATGGAATGTCTAACGTAAAACGGATTACTCAAATCAGACTGGCCTTTCATGAGAATAGCGCGTTAAACTACTTCAACTTTCCCGTTTTATGATAGAAGCTAGCTGTTTCGGTTGGTTTCATTTGTATGTAGTCTTCCTTTATTAATAAAAATGCTTTCATACAAAATTAATTCCAATCAGACAAGTGCATTATGAGTTTAATTCACACAAACAAACTTTTTTGCTTTATCATATTAGGAGACGAAAAAATACAATTGACACACAAAAGAGATTTTAAGTAAAATTTTTGTAGAGCAATTTTTTTATTAAAGGTTAGGACACTAAATTATTACTAAATAGTTGATGCAGTCCATTGAATATAACACAATATTGTCGGTTAATACCTTAATTTTACTGAAAATAAATAGTGTTTTTTTTTGTTAGATTATTGATTCCTTTTTTTATTTCTAACAAATAATTCTGCTGATAACGTCGATTGCTGATATTGCGGTGGTTTCTCCCATTTATGGGACATTTATCGGCTTTTACTTGTTACTATTTTAACTTCCTATACGTAATAATTGGTAATGTCAGTATAAATTGTGTTTCTATTTTATAAAACAAAACTATTTCTATGAATAATTCGATCATTTTTCAGCATTTGGTGCAGTTCTGATAGTTCATTAATAAAATTCAAGGTTGGCAAGTGTGAAAATTTTTCACGGGCTCCCCTAAGGCAGTAATGGTGTTTGTGTTAGGGGAAGAGGTCAACTAGTATTTAATCTAGCGTGAATGATTTATCGGTGTTTTGAAATATTGTAGGTGAACTGATTGCGTTTTTAATATTTATATTTGTGGAGAAGCGAGCAGGAATTCGAGGTATTTGAATCGTGTCGCTTACGTCTTGGGAGAAATCCCTAGAATTCCATTTAATATTATCAAAAAAATATTATATATCTTAGAAAAAAACACTGCAGTCGAACTATAAGTATATATACATAGGTTACGGTTCAATAAGTTACATTTTCAATATCGATATGCAAAACAATGCATGCCCTGCTTCATTGGTTAATTTAAAGATCTGTAAATAGCTAGTGTTCCTGAGTTAGACAAATAAACTAACAGGGTTTTCTGACAAAAAAAAATCAATAACTGATCAAAGCGTATACTCTGTCGCGCCTTAGAAAGTACGTGAAGTTTGTTGTGTGTCGTTGCTCTTTTAACTGAAATTATATGAACTGAAATCGGTCAGGATACTATACATGCAATTTTACTGAATTCTCGTTGCATGCTTGTTAATGCAACAAATTCTTAGAAATATTTATATAATATTACTAATTTAGGAATTATTTTAGTGTATACAAATCTTCCGAGTACTTCCTTAAAATAATTAAGTAGAATTAAGCTTAAGAAAGGTGGAACCAGAGGGGACACCAACGTCCCTTGCCCAAAATTTACCTACTAGGTTTAATTAGGCCGCCGTGGGCTTACGGGCGGCCGTTTTTCTTGTTTAGCGGTAATTGATAAAGGGCTTGCCTGTTGTATGTGCCACACAAAATGCAGAGTATTTTATTTTCCATTGTGAAATAATTTAGGTCAAAGTAAAATTTAAACTACTAAAAAATAAATTTACGTTCTAAAGTTGTGACGAAGGTACGAATTATTTCCATGGTTTCCACTGTTGACATAAGTTTTATAGTTTTGATTTTACATTTGATAATATCATTGATTAAATATTTTGACAAATAAATATGCCTGACTTAAATTATTTGATATTTGTATATATATAAATGGAGAAAACATACATAACTATGCAAACAAAAATATTTGGTATTTTTGTGGAAACTCCAAAATCACCATTGACTGATACATGGACACATTAAATTTCGAGGAATAATTTCGAACAAAAAACATCTTATTGTGCTCAATGTTACTTATGAAATCCATGATACGTCATCATTCGTCGTTAGAATTAAAATCATAGTTGCTATTGACCGTTGAGAAAATCTTTCGTCTGAAGCCAGTCTTGTGTGTAGAATCAGGTCATACCTACCACAAAAAGGCATTGTCATAGCAACTGAAGTAATATGTAAAATTTCAACTCCGTAGGATAAGAAACTTGCAAGATTTGATATCATCAAATTACATGGCATGTTAAATAAAATCTTAGTCGTCAAAGTCTATTTCGGGCCTCAGACATCTCTTGTCCTTTGGAGTTATTATTTGAAACTTTCAAAGATTCCATCAGTGAAGTGTATTTTGAATACAACTTGCATTTAGTTGTCAACCTTATTCAAATTATTACAATATCAATACGATACGATGTTTACACAATCGTCTGCTTAAAGAATTTTTTCATATAAACAAAACAGAAACTTCACATTCTCGAAATACCGTTTGTAGCTATCAGCTATATAGGATTTTTGTGAGCTTATTGTCCAGAAATTGAAAATTGATACCAGGAAATGAATCTCAACTCTATCAGCTATTCACTTAATCGAAATTAAAAAAAATAGCTGCCAAAACAGTATTAACTGCATTCATTCTAGACTTAGATTTGAATAAATAAATACTTTTAATATAAGTAGAAGCCATATTTGAATATGTTAGACGAATATAAATCAATAAATCTTAACCTTCAAAGAAATAAAAATGTATTATAAAAGTGTCTCCCAACGAGGCTTTTGTTCGAATGTATAATTATATTCAGAGATATTATATTATTTGTTATATAAATTCATTGTTTTCACAATCATATTTTTTACTGTGTTAGAATTTTGTGCGGACTCTTCTGGGCTGGTACTTCTCTTGTCTCTTATTGAGAGAAATCTGCTTTTGTCTATCTTTTTGTTCAATATAATTAAAAGCTATACAACAGAAACTGAAATAGTTTATATTGCGGACTTCCGATTTGAAGGATGAGTGATTCAGTGTGGCTTTGTGCAAAGATATTGGATCAGTCTGCATCTTCTACGGCATTTTCACTGGAAAAAATGAATCCTGGTTGTTAAAATCCACCTACGGATATTCGCGATATACGGAAATTAACAAATGCGCAATTTTTCAGGGATTTTTCCAAACTAATAAGATTTTAATAAACCTTCAAGAAAAGAGCCCGTCTATTTCTTGAAGGTCAGCAACACATAATATATATAATTAATTGTTTAAAAATTAAAGGCCATGGTGACTATTTTCAAATAATTATGTTAGAATTATGCGACAATGAGCCTAATCAATTAATATATTACTAATTCAAGTGGGTTCATATATTTATAAGCACTTTTCAAGTGTCATATTACAAATCATTCGATATGAATGAACTACCAGGAAAATGAATTATTTTGTAAAATACACTACATATAGTTTAACAGTATATCATTACAGTTTCTTTACCGAGAAAACATCGATAGAACGATCGAAATTTTTTATGTATTTTTAATAGATATATTATATTACAAGCTGCTCGTACCGAATTTGCTCGGCAATTTAAAAAAAATTGTCATATGTAATATGGAACATTCCCACTGTTTTACTACAATTTTCATTGTTATTTCGTCCCTTATGGTCGTTGCATAAATAGTTTATAGTAGCCATCCTGGAACTAGTAGTTTCTGAGATTAGCGCGGTCAACGAAACAAACAAACAAACTCTTTCGTTTTAAAGTATTAGTACAGATATGATGTGTAATGACGTAACAACACGATAAATAACAATAAGTTACGATAGAATTAGGATTACTTTAAGTTGTTAAAATAGAAAATAGATTTAATGTGCCTGTTCTAGCAAATTATTAGGTAATTTAAATTTTGTACTATGATTTTTTTATCGGGTTTATTTTTTTTACTATTATGTTTATGTATTATCGGGAAAGTAAAAGATTTATTTCAATTCATTTTTTAAATCATCGTAATTAAACGGCCTCATTAAACGGAGGCAGTTTCATCAACATTTTTATTTCAAGCATCTAAAAATACTCGAATTTAAAATTCAGTATTCATAAAAATGAAAAGGATCAATTTTGTTTCGATGCTTTATCCGCCTACTCCGCCATTGATCTCGCAACGTTCGGCATGCGCTGTCTCTGTATATAATTTACACTCTAGCAAGCTTTTAAGTGGATTGAATGAAAATATTAACAAATTGGCCTGCAGGTGGATTAAACAGTAAATTCTCATATCCTCATATTAACGTTTCCCCTTTAGCGAAGGGTGACTGCCCTGTGGCGGAGGGGATGCAACCTCGGCGATTGCATTAAATCAGTACTACTATTGGATTAAATCCGTATCATATTCTGTCCTATCGATAGTATGACGAATATTTTATTCATTTTAAAAATGTTCGATATAAAGAAACGTCATACTATATTGAAGCAATACCTTTAATCTGCTCTAATGAGCAGCTCAGGGTTATTCTTTTATAGATTACAAATACAATTTGTAGCTTTAATGGAAGCTATACGAGATCACATTTACTTTATATAAATATCAAATTATAATTATTTTAAAGTAATAACTAAGATTAAAAAAAATTGAAGCTTTGTAAACCCAATGGCTGTTGGATCTTATTTAAAACACAAATTCTTGTTATTGCTGTTTATTTGTGATTTTTTTTTCAAAGCGATGACAAACAATGTAAATCTAATTATGAAATAATAGTCCCTAACGTAATTATTCCAAAGCTAGAAAAAAGCTTTTTCATTTCTTAAAGATTAGGTCTAAAACTTATTCCATTATGCTGATTTAGGCTGATTTGATCTATAAACAGAATTAAAAATACCGTTGGAATAAAGGTTTACTTCATAATTATCATATCATATAAGCACAATTTAGCATATAAAAACGTAGTCGTGCTTGCCAAGAACCGAACCCGCGATCTTCAATAAAGATTTATGTTTTATCGTTAAGCCATCTTGGCTCTAAAACACCGCTAAATTATAACTACAGATAATTAATAATAAACTATGATATCTTTGAATATGTAAAAAAGAGTACGATCGGAGTAATCGTGTGGCGATCGGTACAGAAGGGTGATTTGATTTGGTCGTCGAAGCCCCAAGTCGACGAGTTCCTTTTTGAGGGAAGCGGCCGTGCCTACAGAACTGTCGCAAGAGCAATATTGCCGAGGAAATTAGTTTATGTAAAATGTAGAACAGGAACGAAAAATATCTAAAGGTAAAGTGTACACAGAATATTGAAATCAATTCGGTTTGCCGTTACGCTTGCGCTATAAAAGTTGTCGTCGAAATAAAATTACGACGAATGAAATACGCTTTTCTCTTTCGAATAATTCGAACTATTATTAGTTAAATATTTAAATAAAAATGTTCTTTATTTAAACAAAGTTTTAATATGATTTGCATAAACAATTAAAATATCAATTACTCGGTAATCGTTTCACTGACTCAACAAAATTCAATTAAGCCTTTAACTATAGAGGTGGAAAATGTATTCCATATTCAGTATTAAATTAATATTTGTTAATTACGAATATACTATATCATACTATACAGTGTATTTAGTTTGTAATTATAAATAAACTAGACAATAACCACGAATACTGTCATTAAAAAGATATTTAGTATTGTATAATAATATGCATTTAAAAATATATTAAAGCTTTAAGTACAATCTGTGGGTATTGTATAAACCGAAAGGTTTTTTAAATGTCAAGTGTTTGCATCAATATTATCACTATTTAGTGCTTCAATTAACAATATGCCTTGGATGTGTAATCCACCAGCATTATCAAAGATATAACATATTTGACAGATTGTTCGTCTTCAAAAAAACAGTATTTTAAATCAATCTCGAATGAATGGGATTAGGGCAAACGAATGAGCATGTATTTTTTGTTACTAAATGATAAACAAATTAAGAATCATCTACTAAAATGCTAAATAATAACCATTCCTTACCAATGCATCACCAAATTTGGGCAATAAGATTCTAAGTCTTTTAAATATGTCTTTTATGGCCTAAAAGCGCCGTGAATTTTTCAAACTCTTGTAACTCTCTTGTAAAATTGTTGATTATCAAGTTTATTTGGTAACGTATATGATTTAATAAGAAATACAAAAACCAATTAATAAGAGAAAAATCACTCTTTCACATCTATAAGGACATTTAATTATGCAAATCCGTGGCGTTGTGCCAGTTCAAGGATATGTTCGAATGCAGCCGTTGCGCATCCAATTATGTCTCAACCCTAAAATATTTAACGGTGTGATTCGAATATAAATTAGCGTAATGAATCAATACTTTTGCTGAACGACCAAGACTTATCTCGTTAATTCATGAGAGTGACTTTTATTTATTTCACACTACTCCTATTAACTCCGTAAAGTCTAAAATCTAAGACGATTTCAATAAGGATAACATATTGGCATATAGTATAATATTTGCTAAATTTCATTTAAGTTACTCGTAATGAACTATTTTGTGAGAGCTATATGATGACCTTTTATGTAACTTGGTGAAACTTGTAGCGCGTAATTGTGTTCTGTGGGTGTCATAACCTGTCAGTTGGTCTAAACTTCGATGAGGAAACTTCACGAGATTAGGTATATTATCTTACAAACTATGCATAAGTAAGCAACCAACTGTAGTTTTCATACAAATGGTTTCTGGATCGGAAAAACATCAAAGGTTTTTTTCAACAAAGTTCCTTGTTTGTTGCACTATTGTTAGTTTACGAGAGTTGTTTTGAAATAAATTACTTTCTTTAGATTTTTATGGCTTGTTTTTTGACACCTAATGTCAATCGAAGATGTGTTTTTAGAAATGACTTAAAGAATATGCAATAAAAAAAACAAGAATAAAAACGAAACCGACAAATAATAACAAAACAAAAGTATAACGTTATAGTATTACACGTTGCAAATAATTAACTTAAATGTAATTGAAATCAAATTTTGGTTTTGTATTTTGCTGGACAACGTATAATATTTACATATATACCTATATATTATTTTTAATGTAGTAATATTTGAATATTAGTTAACAATATAAAAAATCACGAACCACAGAGCCATGTGAAAATTGCTATCGTTACAAGTGCACGCGTGTGTCAAAATAGCAAAGCAGCAATTTGAGGATAGTTTGGCCCGTTGTTGCAAATCCACATTGATTATGTACGGCAGGGCCCGAGACGCTACAATGGCGGCCCCCATCAACTGAATGGCGGCCATGGCAATGCCGCATGTTGTGAATAGGCGCATCTCGTATGCAATATCTGGGTTTTATCATTGTTTGCTACGGCTTAGGTAGGCTAGTCATTTCATTATTAAAATGCTTTTAGTATTGAAATGAAAATATTTCAATAACGATTTTAAAAACGAAAGGAGATCTAAAGGCGTTTATTTAAACAAAAAAATAAATAAAAGCAGTTAATTTTTTCCATGATTATATATAAACTGACAACTTGGTGGTGTATTTAAAGAGCCCTTTAAAATAAATTATATGTTTTTTTATTTTATATTTGAAAATTGTGAAAATGTTTTTAACGTTACCTACAATTTTATATTGCTAAGGATGGCATCTTAATTACATATTTGAATACTAAACTTTTTTCGTTAGTATGGACATACTTGAATTTACTTACTACATTTTATTGTTCTTGGACTTGTAATATTTTAAGGAAGCTATGTATTATATGAAAAATCACATGTGTATGTACAAATTCGTTTTGGAGCAGTGTGATAGATTACTTTCAAAAACTCATTTACACACACACACCTACAGCCAGTAGAAAGAGATTAACTCTATGTTATATTATTAACTTACGAGTATATACTTTTAGGAGATCTTAATGTCACTTATCCCGGAATGAACCGCAAAATTGGACCCCGCAACTTTTAGCAGGATCATTATAACCACTGGGCCATACCAGTTTTTGCAGTTTAATCACAAATATCTTATAATGTATATGTATATAGAAAGGAAAAACAAAAACTTTATAATATATATTTATTTATTTACTTTATCCATAGGAATTTTATCGGTATTATATATACCTAGTTTAAATGTAGATAAGGTGCCTTCATATGGTAAACAATAATTTTAATGTAATCAGTTACTAATGATATTTGCACTCCAATTAAAACTAAACATTACACATAAACAGATAGGAATTACGATATTTGTAAAGGTGGGCGCACCTCATGGGTCCGGTTGTCTAATGGCGCTCCGGCCTTCCGGTGGGGAGTAAGAGGCATTTAATCTTGCCTTGAGTTATGTGTTGATGTCGGAAGCCTGCACTGCCGGAAAACTGTCTGCGCTTCTAATTCTAGTTTTATTATTTTCTTTATCCGCTTTGATATATGTTCTTGTATGAATAACTACTGTAATAAAAATAATTACAATATCGACTTTATTAATTTAGTAGCATTAATATTATTATTGATGCTACTAAATTATTATACCATATTTCACTTTATATTAAATAGGTTGTTTAAAAATAACTTATCTTTTATATTTCTTAAAAAATTCAAATAGATTTTCCTTTGATAAAATGAGCTTCTTCAGTTTGAAATTCAAAGGCAATTTTAAATTACTAGATAACAAAGGATCGGATGTATCAAAGCAAATCGAATAGTCATATTGTTACGAAAGGTCATGAAACACGGTGGAAATGTCGGTACTATAATCGCTATGTACCTTAGTATACTGGTTTAGTTAAAAATGGGCACCCGTGGACAGCTGTATTCCCTGATGTAATTACTGGAAACTCGGCTGAGCGGATCTAGTAACACAATGACCTGCCCGATAAATGCTGGATTCCAGTTTAAGGTGATTTTAGATGCCTCATTTTGGAAAGAAGTTTCACGAAATTTTACAATAAAACATTATTTTTTAAAAGTATGAGATTTATAAAATGTGTTTATTTGTAGATCGTATCGTGAATAATATAGTAAGTAATCATTCTATAGATTTTTAAATTGCCTTTATTAAAATAACTTATCTAAATAATTATTATGGACTTAGTTTTATATTTTATCTGTTTTAATACATTAATGACATGTCTATTAATTATCTGTTATATAGTATTTGTTACATTACAAACAACATTGCACATTAAAATTCAGTGATTATATTTTTTTAAATAATAAGAGGATTATAATATGTTTCCCTAGTAACTAGCAGACAAAGACGAGTAACGAAAATAACTTATTAAGTTTTGTTTGACATATTTTAATTAAATTAAAGGTACCTATTAAGCGTTGTTTTAATGAACTACTACTTGCATGCAAATATTTGATATTCCTATTATTTTACAGACGATTATTTTACCTTTCTCCTGATATTATAAATTATAATGCTATTTCTTAACTCTACAGGTGTTAACGTTTTTGCATTTATATTAATTACATTATTTTATTTTAATATATACTCATACTTAAATTGAATACCCATATATTCATTCATTGTGAAACACAAATGCGTTTTTGATCCCTACGTTTACAGTTATCTGTGTGAAGGCACCTTTGTTTAGGGTTGTCGTACATTAATCTGAACCATTGTCATAAACACGTTATTTTGCACAAAATTTGACCAAACTTTTTATGTACGTCAGCAATGATATAGTAAATTTTCATTTAATAAATGTCAAAAAATGTGCCAATAGTCGAAGATCGCATATTAGGATAAAGATTTTGGTCCTACCTTAATTTACTAAACCTTGTTTTTTTATTACGTTTAAATTTGGCACAGCGATAGCACGAGACAAGCGAAAGGCAATAAATATTTGGCAACTACTGTAGTTAACAAAGTAGTTTCAAATTTCGAAAGTGACAACCCTAACTTGGTCTATCTATCTCTTTCGTTCTCACTAAGCGAGTTGTTACGCCAGGGTAGCTGCCATAAACAACGTCCGTGTGAGCTCTAGTTAGCCTAACAGGTTTATCCCAACGAGTCGAAAACATGCAAAGAGGACACAGTAAAGACAGTACCGTATAGCAGGCTAAACACTAATCTACTGAAGCTTGCGACTTTCTACAATCTCGTTTGCGTAACTTGTTTTCCAAAATGTTTTCTTTCTAAATTTTAAGAATAACCTTTTATTTTGCACAATCATTAAAAAGGGTTAAAGTTTAAGTATAAATCCAATGCTTTCATACCACAATACCAGCATAATTGAAAACAATTTCTGTTCGTGGTTCGATAGCAAAATCTAATTCAATCAAAATATATTAAACTAACGCACTTTTGAATCGTCATTTTAAATAATCAAATCAAGTTTATAGCTGCGACCTACCCAACTACTTCAGGCATGAGGTTCATTTAAGAACTACCAGCACAAGCTCAATGGCTAATTGGAGTTTGGACAATGATTTGTCTGTGATTGACAGATATTTGATTGTCTTGATGTTGCCCTTGGTAGTCTCCCCAATATGCCCCAGTGAACACGTCAAATATTCAGTTAATTCAAATGCCCGACAGTATTTACCACCTCCAATCTTATTGTGGATTGAGACATTTAGTACTTATCCTTAAATAAAACTCATAAATTTGTGCAATTCTATGCAATGACATATACATATGAACTATTTTATTAATTTCTCAACTCGTGAGCACGTGAAAATTAATAGGCAAAATAAAATTCAAAACGTTCATGTACGGATTCTCACTTTTGAAACTCTGCAATAGGAAGCGCTACGGTAACTCAATAACGCTTGCAGGCAACGCAGTTATGGTCAATTAAAAGTATGCTGCTCTCTGGTCGATGCCGAATCGAATTACCGCCCTGCTGGGAGTACGGGAGTGAGCCTTGAGACAGTCCACGCAAATAACGGACAATATTAGTTAATTGAAGTGCTCCCGAACAACATTTTGATATACGTCCGTTACATCGAGCGATATTAAATAAACGTCTGCTTGCATTTTGATTTTTATTACCATAAAGCATTTGTTTTTTTCATATGAAATTTAACTTTTTTTTTTTAAATGTTCTCATATTATATTTACAAATGTATGCAATTTTAATTTAATTCACAAATTCACATTTTAAAATAGTTTTATTGTACAATAGTGCCTACGTAATATTTATTGCTAATTATTGTGCAAACTAGTAGTCGCCTTCAGCTTTGTTCGTGTTTTAGGAAATAGTCGTCAGGTGTTAATCATAAAAATTAGCCCTGTAAATGTTCTTCATTCCTTGATTTACACCAAATTTCATAAAATTCGATAAAGTGGTATCGAAGATCAACAGGCAGACAGACCGAGTGACTTTCTCTTTTAAAATATTTCTATAGATGACGGTACTCAACACTCAATATTTGTATAGGTTTTTTATAACAATATGATTCTATTATTTAAAGTTAGTGTAACCATAATCAATATTGAAACAATTTTAAAGTACCAATTAAAATAGTTCAATTTGATTTTATTATCAAAAATAGTTATAAAATTTAATGATACTAAGAATTATAAAATTTTAGTTTTATATTTATAGTGCGATGTGACACAAATTGGACATTGTAATGCTTTTAGGTTGTTCAGATTTTGGTATAAAGGAAATAATAAAATAAGAACCAATTTAAATATAAAACAATACAGCCACAGATAATGAATCATGTACGAAGAGACAGACACTAATTTATTTAAAGTGAAGGTATATTGAAATTAAGCCTTATGAAAATCTATATTTAGATATTAAACAATTTTTCCGTCCAAAAAAAAATACTATTTTATTCAAACTTTTCAATATACTACGTAAGCGATTTAAAATGTATTTTTAACTATTTTTCGCCCGTGATTTTGCTCTAGTTAGTCAAGAAGTTACCGTATTAAATTTCATCTAAATCGGTTCAGCACTTTAAGCGTAAAGAGGTTAGAGAGCGTGTTATTTTCGCATTTATAATATTAGTATAGACAATAGTCACTCATTATTGATGTTAGAGCTATGCAGGTACGTCTGGGTTGGTACTACGCTACTCAGTATTGCTGTGTTCCTGTAAGTAAACCGCATTGGTGATGTAAGGACAGACAGACAGCGCTATTGTCTGTAGGCGATGGTGACCACTGGTAAGTGGTATCTGGTGGCCCATTTGCTGAACTCAATAAAAAATACATCATCGATATCATAAAAAAAGTACTAATTTTATTTCATAAATTATAGTGCAGATATTTTTTATGGATTTTCATGCACATTTAATTATTACAAAAGAAGAACAGCTGTATTTTTGGCCTATCGACATTCATATCAGCGATTTGACGTTGTATTTAAATTTATGCGATATACGGATGCATACGCGTATAGTTAAAATGTTCGAAGAGTTTACGCATTTGAGTTACCATCTGCATAAACAATTTTAAACGTTAAAATATTATTGTAAAATAGCTTAAACAATATTTTTTATTTAATACCTTCATATTTAAATTTGAATAATGGAAGAACAAGTGAATTTTTATCATTTTCAAAGCGTTTAACATATTCAACACTTAGAATACCTACTCTTGAAGTCATTTATTTAGATCCTAAGATTACACGATATCTCAAAGAACAGTCTCTTTTGGTTTTAACCTTTGCATTTGTGTATTATAATTTTTTAATTACCAAATTCATAATTATGAAGTCGATAGTATAGTCGCATCTGTACGATTTAATAGGTACTTTTGTGTTAAACAGCTTACTTATTAAGAAAAGTTTTAGATTGACAAGAGTCCATGGGGTTTTAACATCATACTAATACTCACCGCGAGCAGTAACCATCAACGCGTAAGAAATCACACGAAAAAACAACAATGATTGTATAAAGACAACAAATTTATATGTGTGAAAATTTCAATGATACATCTGCGAGCCTGTTATGTAATTTTAACATAGAGCGAGGCTGTTCAGGCATGAACACGAGAGTTCTTCCGTGCGTCTGAATGAGACAGTGTCATTAAATTAAAGTTTCATTTGTCTTCATTTGCTAAACAATAGCAATTATACAAAGCCCCACAGCGGGCGAGTAATCAAGCGTCCCTTTAATTAAGTACAGAAACAGTGCCAAGTAATTGGATCTGAACAACTGAGTAAACAAATCGAAATAGAAGGTAATAAATCTAGCAAACACCTCTCCTGGCGTCACTGAGCAATGGGTCTTCTATCAAAAATAACACTTCGCTAATCACAAACAAATTTTATTTACTGTCTGTCTCTTACAAAATCCTACAACTCGCTTTAGTAGGTATAAAATGAAAATTTTACAGCCATTGATCAAATATTTTGTAAATATAATTTAAAGATTATAATGTCTTAATTTACATTAAGTCAATGTATAATTTGATAGTTTTAATATCAAACTTTGGGATCAGTTTCTTAAAAAATGAAATGTTTACTTTACTACTGAACATATTGTTACCTTCTTCTTCTAAGTCTTGCTCTTGGCAAAGTTGGTCGTGTTGCAGTGCTCTGGCACCCGTTTCTTTCTCTAACCGCTGCCTTATTGGCATACTTATGTAAAGGTCAAATACTGCTCTCGCTTGATAATTCTCTATCTCGGAGGCGTTTTGTCACTTTCGGTGCCCTTCTGTTACTGGAGTCTTATAATGGGGACTTCAGGAGCACGTGTATATAGGTAACCAGATAAATGAAAATGTGAGCCTCATCTATTCGTCCACTGTACCGATTGACGCTGTATTGGATAAAAGTTACCTAATATGTTTGGCATTAGATAGGCGGCATTTTTAACGGACTTCATAAAGGAGGACTTATCAATTTGTCATTTTTTTTATGTTTGTTATCTCATAACTCTTCACTGGGTGAACAGATTTTGATATTTTCTTTTTTGTTTGAAAGTAAGTGCTTCCCATGTGGTCCTATTCTATTTTGGTCCAGTTCTGATGATGGCTCCAAATATAACAATAATTGTAACAACATTATATAATCGTAAATAGACTTCTAAGTAGTGTAATATTTTTCATTTAATTTAATTTAAAAATTAATAAAAAATATTTTGAAAACGTAATTATTTTTTTACTTTTTAGTGTATATTAATTTGTTTTGAAATAGTGTTTTGTTTGATGTCGGATTTATTGTTAAAATATTTATTTATATTAATAATACGCTTACTCGAATTTGAGACTGATACATAGTTTATATATAAGTAAGTATGCAAAATATAACATCATTGTGATGATATTCAACGCAAATAATGGATGTTATTAAGACAAAAACATTTTTTTAAATAGTTTAATGAAGTAATTTTTTTTCAAAAAATATGTTCATAAATATTTTTTCTGAATTCAACTATAATAAATATTGTTATTACTCTTCGTTTGCCATATTAATATTTCAAAATTACGCAGGTCATATAAATTTCCGGCTTCTTGCATTTTTATAACTTTTATACGCTACTATTTTCCCTTAGACCTTACGGATGAACTGCGGACATAAACTTTACTATGGATAATAAAATATTATTATTAGTCATTATCCTTTACAACGTTCATAATTTTTATACTATTCTTTTGTTAATTTCATTTTCATAACACACTTTAAAGTTATACAAGGATACGTAGATAAACATTTGGTAAGATTTAGTAATACGAGCTTCTAACCCCAAAGCTAAGCGACATAAGGCCATATTCGTATATATTTATATTCATGGGCTCAAAACCTTTTTATCTTGCTACGAAATAGTTCCTAAGCAATTTTCATGTATGCTCCCTGAGATAGCAACAAACAACCTTACTTTTTTCGCTGTTCGCGATTTGATTGCGGGGATTTATTTTTATGGTCAGATTTATAGACGGTTCCACGAAGATTCGTTGTTCAGCAAAATTTTGAAGCCGAGTCATCGCTGCGAGAAAATAGGAAAATATTTAGCATTTTTTTAGGCGATTCCGCGCTTCAGCTGTTTTGTTGTTTCACATTCAACTTCGAAATATCTTTATAAATAGGGAAGTCCATTAAAAACGCCTGTTCCATTTTTCTCTCGCTACAATTAAACGGATGAATTACTAGCGTTTTTGTTCAATTTACGACTCTATGACCGATTTAGCGGTATTCGTCCCTTTTTCAACAAATGATAGTAATTTCCACGCGGAAATGCATCGAAATGGCAAAATGGCCTGCTAAGCGGTGCCCATTTGCGGAGATTGCTTTCCGGGCTTAAATTTTATACCAGAATATTTAATAGTGTTTTCGAAACGCTATCATGACGTGCACATTCGTTGCAGATGCGTTATTATAAAATAATGAAATATTAAAGCATAATAATACACAGAATTGTTAATTACTGTCGAATGTTATGTTACCTGTTAAATCTTTTTAAATCGCATAATATTGTATGTACAATTAAAATATTGCACATCATCGTTGTAAATACATCCCAGAGGGTAAAACTAATGTTTTTTTTTTTAATTATTTTAAATAAACAAAAATGAGTGTTTGATTCATTCCATAAAGTCTAAGTCTACGTAGTTATGCAATTCTAAAGAACGCAATTATTACGCAAGTATTTTTTGTATAGTAATGTAACTATTAAATGTATGTATTAAGCTAACCAAAGATTAGGGAGAGTAACTTTATCAAGAAATAATTGTTCTATCTAACTACTACAACAATAGTCAATAAATATAAATATGAGTCCCTCATATGAAAATATATTAATAAAAAATACTGGACATAAATGTCAAATAATAATACAATGAAATCATATTAAATTTCGAATTCATTGCAAAATATCAGTAGACATAAAGATTAAAGAGTATTTGAAACATTTAATTTGTTTTCTCAATTTGTTCAAAACTATGTAATATTGTTTTTTTAGTGTATATATGGTGTAATCTACTCTAAGCAGTAATTTAATAATGGCAACTATAATAATGTTTGTCATTGTATTCGAATGTGATGTCAACTTTCTTAAGTACTATAGTTATGAACGGAAACAACGGACGCGAATGCATATTTCCAATAAGAAGTGTTTCGCGATTTTGTTGTCACTTTGTCTATGTTTCATTAAGGATTTATTAGAATATTATAAATATCAATTAAAATATATATGACTTACCGAATTATTACTATTATAACTTTTTTATTTTATACTAGCTGTGCCCGCGAACTAGTACGCGTTTGAATTTAACAAAAAAAAGTGATTGTAACTTAAGTTACTCCTTATTATATCAGTTACCTGCCAGTGAAAGTTCTGTCAAAATCGATCCAGCCGTACAAGAGATTAGCCAGAACAAACAGACAGACAAAAATTATAAAAAATGTTACTTTGGTATACGAACCGTGTATACATATGTACATATGCATAGAGTAAAAAAGGGCTATTTTAATATTACAAACTGACACTTCAATTTTATTATATGTATAGATTTTATTAAGTAACGTCGTGTGATTATACTTACAATATAATCGTTCACGAATAAGAGCTGAATTATTACAAATACAGAATATGTTCATGAATTGTTAGAGGTTAGATTCCCATATCCCTATCCATCCATCCCTATCCATAGGGCCAAATCAGCCTTCTGTTTATAAATTAGCTGTACCCGCGACTTCGTACTCGTTAGAATTTTATAAAAAAGTCAAAATCGGTTCAGCCGTTCCAGAGATTAGCCGTAATAGTCTGTCTATTTAGATTATTTATCAGACGAATATTAAAAAAAATATAATTTTGGTATTAGTATCGTGTACACATATATATGTATTTGTTAAAAAGCGGATTTTTAAATGTGTCAAACAAACACTCAGTTTTTTATATGTATACACGTGTAATAAATTATACACGTACAAGCGTTCCAAGGTGAGGTCGGATTTCTTATTATTTTCCTTCGTTCGACATATAGTATTCATATTTTAAATATTAATTATTATTGAACCAATATTGTCCAGTACATAGTTTCTATAGTCTCATTTGTTTCATTATTTTCTTGCTTGATGGTGAAGGATAACTATTAGACAACATTGACGTTCAAAAATATGAAACCATAGTCTGGTTTATACCTATGTAAAATATCAAATTAAATTTGAAAATAAATTATATAATAAATTTAAGAATTAAGTCATAACTAAAAAAACATAAAAGCTAATTATAAAAAAAAAACAAAACTTAAAATATTACTTTTAAGGTATGAGATCGAAATATGAGATCTTTGGAATGTTTAACAATTTAAAAATGTCTTTATGTCCCTTCTTCTCTATGATTGGAATCTATACTCTGTGCTAATGTACATAATCATAGAGAAGAAGATATGTATAAGATAATAAATTATATTTCTCTGTTACGCTTTCATAGCTAAACCACTAAACTGAATTTGATGTATTTGGTATGAGTCAAATTTGAAAACGAAGATATTTAAAACACACACCTATGAACTCCATCCACATACAAGGGTGAAGTTCGAAAGCCACGATAATAAAAAATAAATGTTATATGTATGTATTCATTTCACAGTTATAAAAAGCTATAATAGTAAAATATACATTTGCATTTAAATCTGTATGTTTTAGAAAGATGATTTGAAATAATTGGTTTTTACAATAGATTTTTATTGCTTGTCGTTACTGGTATATCCTCTGGCAGTTAGCTTTAATCCAATAATACCATCGTGCTTCGCAACGTTGCAACTCAGGTATTAAAGAATGCTTTGTTTCCGCTTCTCTGCATTTTATTGTATAGCGATTGGTATAATATACTAGAAATATATACTGCAGAAACCTTGGACCATTAATTACATATGTATGTTTTTTTTTCTTTTAATGGCAGATGCTATTAGAGTTATAAAATATTACTAAAATTGAAAATCAAAGTATAATAGATCAAAGTAGACGATCGTATTTGCTTACAAGTAAAATACAAAGTATAAACTATATAAAGTTTTGCTTATTAAAATCCAATTTCTTGTCGAATTGGTCTCTGATGTAGAAATAAGTCTTAATTCAATCCCGTTTCAAGGAGCTATATTTCATTTTGTTGCAATTTAGTCACGAGCAAGCGGGGTTTGTGAAGTACACTTACAGTTTACGTACGTACAAATAGGGCAATTCACGTTGCAATATAAATCGAGGAACTGGCTAACCTGGCCTCAGACTTCATTAATTGAATAGATACGTCCGCTGCTCGCCTCAATCCAACCTTAATCACTCTTGAAAAGACTCAATAGGATACCTACTGCTTCCCAGGCGCTCAGCTAATATAGTGTACAGAGAACCGCACTTTGATTTAAATCTAGTTAGACACTGTTGCTTGTCAATCTTCATATTTAATAGAGATCTTTACTTTTCTACAAAGTAGCGATCTCTATTGGTACGGTTTTTCTTTACTACAGCCGAGAGCATTCTGGTTCCTATTCAATAAAATATAACACTAAATTTTTGAACAACTTTTGCCTTGTGATATAGTAACGTGGAACTTTAAAATATCTCACTCCTGGGTCCAGAATTCCTATTATTTTACGAGAATGTAATCCTTCACGCTGAATCAATGTCAGTCGGTGAATAAACCTGTAGTCAATTATCATTCGAAAAAGAAAACTCTTTCTAGAATCTTCGGTTAAAATTGACGTGTTCCAACCATAAGTGAAACACATTCATGCTCACGTATAATATAGTAAGATAGGTAAGTGCATTATATTGGCTTAAGCTTGTCTATCGCGCTTGTCAGTCTCTTTGATCTCACTTCGCATAAAGATCTACTCACTTGTGAAGGCGCGCCCCTCCACGGTGAGTTTTTATTGACGTGCATTAACATGAGTGAGTGACGCTCTTGCTTACGAGGTATCTTAGTGTGCGTGAGATGACTAAGAGTAAAGGCAGCAAAACGTTCAAATTAGATTAGATTTGTTAAGTTTATTTTATTTCAATTGTTACTTTTCCCTTTTGAATTGTCTTGAGGTTAATTGTAGCCTATATTATATAAACTTTTTCAATAAACGGGCTGTTACACATAACGTAAAAATAATTATTATTAAAAAATGGTAGCCTTGCATTTAAGGCGTTTAGTTATACTAGTTTTTCAGCATTACAGTAGAAATAGATTTTTTTTTGATTGAATTTAGTTTTATTTTCTCTTTTACTTTAGAATTGATCAAATCAAATACATAGATAGTACACATGGTGGATGGAATAATAAATATTTTTAGATTTTTAAGACTTTTTTTTTTCATATTTTTTGACTAATTGCGAAAAGTAGTAATAATCATCGGATTACAATACGAAATTTTGTCATTGTGATATCGGTTGGCAATCACAGTCTTTATTCTACATCTGTTTTAATACGTAAAGTCAGTGAAATCTTATCATATCTACATAAGTCATACTCACATTATAATTATCACACATCATCATCATATCATCACATTAATTATAATCCATATATACCTAAAAAAAATATATATATATAATTAGCCGGCGTCTCTATTCCGGCGTAGTGAGGTCGATGGCGCTGTACGGTGCCCCGATCTGGATATATCTGCTGCGCAAGCCGCAGAGGGTCATAGCGGTGAGAGGCATCAGAGGGTACCGTACGGTGTCGTGGACTGCGGCGACACTTCTCGCGGGCGATCCGCCCTGGGAGCACCGGAGTGTACCGGTTCCGGGTCGAGGCAAGGGACCGCGGCGAACGTCCAGGGTCGGCGGAGATCGGGCGGATCAGGGTTCTAGCCCAGCAAGCCCTGATCGTCCGATGGCAGGAAGATCTGGGGTCACCCACGGCGGGCCTAGCGACAGTGGAGGCGATCCGTCCCCACTTGAGTCGCTGGGTCGAGAGGAAGCACGGCACACTGTCGTACAGAATGACGCAGGTACTTACTGGACACGGATGCTTGGGTAAGTACCTGCACGGGATAGCGCGGCGGGAGGAGACACCCTCCTGCCACGAGTGTGGTGCGCCAGTGGATACGGCGTACCACACCCTGTACGAGTGTGCTGCGTGGGGGCCCCAGAGGCACACCCTTGCGGCGACTGTGGGCGGAGACCTTTCGCTGCCGAGCATCATCAACGCCATGCTCGGTAGCACTACAACAATAAATAAGTAAATAAATATGAGACAACATCACATACATTACTCTGATTCCAATGTAAGTAACTGACGCACTTGTGTTATGGAAATCAGAAGTAACGACGGTACCACAAACACCCAGGCCCAAGGCAACATAGAAAACTAATGGTAATCTACATCGACTCGGCCGGGAATCGAACCCGGGACCTCAGAGTGGCGTACCCATGAAAACCGGTGTAGATACCACTCGACCATGGAGATCGTCTAAAACAAATAAACAGCAAACAAATAAAAACTTTATTGATTTAATTATATGAGGCGATGAAATTAACATTTGTAAATAAAATATTTTAAATAACCGCGCTAAAATAATAACAAAAGAAGAACTAGAAAAAATAACGTAAAGACTTAAGGAACATGTTTCTGAAAATGGTCTGACAGAAAAGGATTTAAGGTGAGCTTTGTGGAAGCCTTTCTAATAACTATAGGGAGCTTGTTCCGATGCCTTACAGCCAAACAGAGAAAGAATTGACGAGAAAAAAATCTCTTTAAGTCGTCAGGAGAGGGAGCAAAAAGTATAGAAGTAAAAGAAAGTAACTAGAATCAATGTTTCTTAACAATTCCATCAGTGTTTTTATAAATAACATCTTATATATGCACATATTATTCATTTTATTTGGTAATAATAAGTGAATTATGCGGCTTATGTACCTTTGCACTATCGGCGGTTACACCAAAAGGTAAAATAGTAAATTTATTAACACAGTTTGCATTATATTGTGACTAGATAATATTTCATTGTCTTATTATGAGAAATTTGTTACAATACTAAGATAAGGTAGCAAAATCTCAAAATAAACACCTAGATATGTATCTAGCTTCAGTAAAAGCAATTACATACGCCATAAGTGTACATTTGCAATTAGCGAGTGGTCCAAAAACGTGCAAATCGTTAACCAGCGCCACCCGGAGCCGTGTCTCTGCATATTCATAGCCTGCTTAAAATATTTTAATACGGGTCGTACCTACGTTCACATCCTCAGCTTTCTACTAATGTCAAATTTGTTTTAAATGAACAAAATGTTCAAATACGTAAATTGTTTTCCGATGAAAGCAGCAAATATTTGATAACCAACTTATGAATGTTTGATTTCCACATAAAAATATCGATAACACTTAATATATTTATATTATAATTTATTTATTGTATTCATTGTATCTATTTTGAATATTAACACGTTTTCATGTCACGTTTTTCAAAAGGTGTTTTGTGTCGAGGAGTAACGGACATGGATTGATACAATAAAGGAAATATTCAAGAGATCTTGATTGTGTTATATTTTATAATTTCCCATTCTTTGCTCCTTGTTATCGGGAATTTCTTCCGTTTTCACCCTCTTCCAGCCCGAATCCACTTTAAAGGGTATTTATGTATAAGGGATCCGTAATTGGTACTATTGCGAAATATAACGTTGAATTTATTTATTACGAGTTGTCCAATTAAGAATTATATTCTGCTAAGTCAAGCTAGATCCACAATTTCGTAAAGTTAAGCAATTTGCAGTGACCTTTAGTTCTCCGATTTGTGACGAAGGCAAAAGACAATCAAATTATAGCGGGCTTTAATTTTGAGTGGCATCGTGTCTTCTCTTGTCGATAGCGATTTAAATGAAGCTTGCGAGAATTTTCAATTAGCGGGGACACTGAGCGATTGCTGACAATTGTCTCTGGCGGCGTCTTCACCGACCTCATCCATCTACATTTGAGTAACCGAGTGAAAAAGCAATGAGCCGCGCTATTGCCTCTCTTTACGCATAAATTCTGAAACAGATTCGCCCCATTTTTGTGTTTTACCTCAGCCTTCGTTCTTGAAATCTAAATAGAACGTCGAGTTTTACATGCGAATTTTGAGAGATGATGCGAATTTTTCAGACTAATTGAAATGAAAAAATTACTCACTCAAGTAAAGTTTTAATAATATTTTCTTTTATAAATTATTATTTAAATCTATGATCTAAATATTTAATACGCTTTTATTCGACCCGTCTTGTGCAAAATTATTACGTCTTCCCGTATGTATGCTCGTCTTTCCATTGTCCCGTTCAATTCAAAACAACATTCTATTGCGTTATATTCGGACTATAATGATGTCATGAAATCCGTAAATAGCCTTCAAAACATGAGATGGCTCGTAAAGCCCATGCAAATGACAAGCTATGTGTTTTGAGTAATATAATAAAAGTAATTGGAATTCTTTTTATAACTCTAATGAGATTCTTAGTAAAATACCCTTCGTTTGGAATAAAATAATAAAGTTTGTCTATGATGGTAAAAATTGAAATTGATTTATTGCTTAAAAAAATACCTTATTTTTTAGGAATATACATACATGTTTATAATTGCTATTTTCTCCTCCAATGAACTCTTATGCTCTTATGATTTATTAAGAAAATAGCCTGAGGAATAAGGAATTAACATACTCAGTTTCAGGGCCTTTTATACAAGTAGGCGTCTATACAGTGTTTTTCTATGTTCTATTTTTGAATTAAGAAGCAAGTTTCCCGTGGAATATTTTTTATATATAAACAATTTATGTTTTCTTATCAATCGCTGTCGTCTTAAAAATATGTTATTTTTAGGTCGCTTCTTTTTTTTATTCGTCAGGCCAAAATTACTATTTATACATTGCGATTTCGACTTCTGTATATATTGTACCTTAATTAATCGAAGCCGCCGATTGAAAAGTTGTCGATCGCGGCGCTTTCAAAACGAAAGTTGATGAAACTGTAGCAAGAAAACTTTGTATGTAAAATTTCCAAATGTAAATATATCCACAGAATAGTTCGCTTTTCTTTTAAGAAAAAAATATTAAAATAACTTTGCCGAAAAAGAATTGAGGTCTAAATGTATGCCAAGTTCTAGATAATCAAGTACGTACAACATTCTAAAAAATCACAATTTGTCCATATTCATATCTACAAAATAATTTTTCTTACAAAAAAAAGAATCTTCTTAATTTTAAATAGTCAGGTTTACACAAAGCAGGTAACTTAGGATAAATTGAAGCTGAAATTAAAGTTGGTTAGCTTTAACATATAAGTTATCATATAATCAAATATTTATCTTTCTTTTTTATAAACGTTGTTTTGTTTGTTAATTTTAAGGTTATTGCTTTTATCTAAGGTCTTATTTTTCTAAATTTAGTTTGCTGGTATTAACCAGCCAAATCGAATCGAGCTTTAATTTATATTGACCTATCTGCTTTATGTAATAACAGTTTAAATTTAAGAAGCTATATTTTTTATAGTTTAATCTTAGAGCTACATTTTATGTGTTGTTCAATGTGATCATCGTATTTAACACATAGGTGATGTCAGCTATTTCTGGGCTAGAACTTTGCCTGACACACTACCGTAACTACATAATATCGCCTGTTAAATTTAATTAAAAGCTAATAAACTTATAAAAAATATTCATTATTTTGTATTTTGTTACTATAATAATCGATCACTAAATATAATCATAATAGTTAAATATTTCGAAATGTTATCCATGAATATCCATGCGGTCGTAAAGGTATGAAATGTTCATTTACGGCTTAACGTTATAATGTAGTCTAGGTCACGCTCGTACAGGCACTTTATTGATGTTCGGGTGAGCAAACATCACCCTACGCAATGGGACTTAATTTTCGAGCCTGACACATGTCATAGCACACATGATATTAACATGTATGTGTATATACGCATGTGTGTAATACGAACACGGGGTGGACCTCTATTGCTAATAGAACATCACAGGAACCGTAATTACTTAGAAGTTAGTTTTTATCTAAATATTATAATAACGGTCTTTTTGAATTACCAATTATTAAAATGTTTTATTAAACTACAGAAATAAAAATATTACAACGTCGATATTTACGTTTAATTATTTAATAGAAAAGGAACCGAAAATTATATTTATGTTTTAATTTCTGAAAATGATGAACTACCTTTTAGGACTTTACCGCTAATATCAGTTCTGTTAGAAACAGTAACTATTTCTACTATAAACATTCGACTGGGATTTAAGAGTCCATTGTGCTTGTAATTACGTCAGCTCGCTCAGTTTTCAAACCGGAACAGCGATGTAAAGTACTCAGCAGTACTTTTTTGATGTTAATATAATTGATATATGATAATTTGATTAAATGAAATCAACGAATCCAATTATTGATCATTTTATAAATATTCTACTCACAGAAGCTAAATAAGATTTATAAAAATATTTTCGACCTCATCATTTTTAGTAGTAAAATATATACTCGTACTCATAAGCAAAATTATATAAAATAATTAATTTTATATTACATAAATACTAATATTTAATATTCAGCTTTAATAATAATATTGTTTATAAATATTTTTTCATCGATATATTCAAACTTCATTAACTTGTAAATCTGATAATTTCAAAAGTTCTATTTGAATTTGATTCGGCCTACTGTTGAATTACCGCTTAAGTAGTCGTCGTGAGTTTTAAGCACTCTCGTGGAAGTTTTGGGAAATATTAATAGTGAATTGTAAAGAGAACTCATGCTTTTAGTTCCTGAGATAAATTAATAACGTTCTTTGGCGGGTCTTGTTTAATTTCGCCATTTACTATCTGAAAGGTTTACAGAATTTCATTTTCACAATAAAGCGTTAATAAGGGAACTGTGTAGGTACACTTTTACTAATGTCGTTTTTTTATTTATTTGATAAGGGTGTCATCATTTTAATAAAATTCACTAGCTAATAACGTTGAATGGTCAAAATTGATCGAGATTTTAATTTATTTTATAGAAAATATTTACCGAACTAAACTATACAGTTTTTCAGTTTTACATTATGTAGCGATTACAAGAATATTTTTGTAATCCTGTTGTTATGGAAACATTATCTATATCAATAGCACATAAGGTAGGAGGGTAAACTCCTGTAAATAATAATCATATTTTAAATAAAATATTTACTCTTAAAAAGCTAGGTTATCCTTGCGTGCTATAGGGTGTAAATTTTATCTATATTATCTGTATTATTTAGTCTATTTTAATTTGTACCCATGTGAAGCCGCGGCGAGTAGCTAGAATATTATACATTCAAAATCTAATTCATGCGAGGATTTTTGCTATTAAATAGTAACTATTATGTTTTTTTATATACTAGCTGTGCTCGCGACTTCGTGGGCCTTGTCAAATTAATCAAATAGTTATTGTTGTAGATAAGTTTCTCCTTATAACATCAGAATTATACCAGAGAAAGTCCCGCCAGAATCGGCTAAGTTATTTCAAAGATTAGCCGAAACAAAAAGACAGACAGACAAACAGAGTAACATTGAAAAAAATGTCTGTATATATACGCATGCATTTTTAAAAAGCGGTTATTTTAAAATTACAAATAGACACTCCAATTTTATTATTTGTTCTATACATTTTGTTTATTAATATTCAATGCGACTTCACGTTTTCTTAGCTTATAAGAAAATGAGAAAAATATTTGATAATACAAGAAATCGTATAAAGAACTCTTTATTACTCAGACGACCTGTTGCTATCGCGACGATGGCTGAGATGGCGATTCAAAAAACCATGAGCTATAGCGATTGCAGTATTATATGAAGAGGGTGTTATTAACCATGACAACCGACGTCCCTCCCTTTCCACTTTTGCAAAACACCGACCGGGTAATGACGTCTGATCACCTATACACAGCAGTCTATAATCTTTCATTCCAGTATCTGGATGTCTGGGCCTCTAGTTGAGCGGTCGAGACTAGACGATGAACATCCATTAATTATAAGAATGTTAATTAAGACATCTATAAATAGGATTAGAGTTTGATAAATTAACAGATGAAAAATATAATACGATCAAGTATTTTAAAAAATAACGCTGGATATGTAATAATTAGTTGTATTTAATTTTTATATAGTTGTAATTTATTGCCAGAATAGATGGACTATATTTCTTATATATTAAACTTTATTTAATCTTATGTATTATCGAATCAGAAGTGCTTGTAAGAACTTTGAATGAAGTGTATTTTATTTGGATATATCAATGTACATTGGAAATGTTTAAATTAATCTTAAAATACATGGAAGCGAATAAGCATGTATCTTCAATAAAAAATCGGAGGCATTATATTTAAATTAAAAGTCTTGATAGCAATGTCACATTTTATAATATTTAATTAAAAAATATAAGAAGAGCTATTCTAAAATTATATATAAATACAAGGAAACAAAATGTGTCAATTTATATTTTTCCCATATTTCACTTTTCGCTAATTCCGTGGCTTCAATATAAACTCATAACTTTTGAGTTTGCCTCCCCAAATTTGCAAGTCGCGAACTGCAGGGGTGCGTCATGTTCAAATAGATGACGGGATTATTTTTGTGTTTGACATAATCATAGTGACAAATTTCTCTTTACATTTGACACATTTGACGTTTCAAAGATTACTGTATAAATAAATTGTTAAAGTATGTTGTCGGTGTCAGCTATTATTCGATATAGTTGGTTTTGTCAGGAAATTATGTGAAATTGAATAATTAAAACAAAATGGCTCCATCTATTACAATCTCTTCTAATTTACAATAAGTTTATGTAATAAGAAACTTAAAACAAAAACACTAGTCTAATAATGATTAAATTTATAAAAGAAAGTGCAACTAGATTTGAAAAAGGTTTCAGAACAAACTATTATCACAATAAAAGTTTTCTAGTCTTTTTATCTCCGTATATTTATGTTTTCTTTTTTCAATTTTTTGTCGAATTTGATCGTAAAACTATATATATATATATATATATATATATATATATATATATATAATATTTAAAAGTAAAATGTGTTTTAAGTAAAGTTCGTGTACAAATTCTTATGCGCGTTTAATATATATATATATTTATTATTTTTATTAAAAAATAAAAAGAATCCTCATTTTAGTTATAATAGATAAACTGCAGGGGAAATAACAGATGTTGTTGCTATTGTTGCCATATTGCGACACAAAATAATATCAAAAGTGAGATGATTTTCGGTAAGGTCTTAGCTCATTGTGTTTTGAGTGAATGCTGAGCTCGTACGTGTGACCGCACCCTAATGGAGCCGAGGGATTATAACAGAACTATGTACTTATTTGTAGATGGGTCATTGTTGAACTGTGAACGAAAAATAATAAGCACCTGAGACAGTTTTTGATAAAACGAAACATATACCTAATACATTAATATTATACTAAAAAATATATCAATTTTTTATGTAATACTTGATCTTAAATTCATTGCAAAGTTATCTTCGATACCATTAAAAGTTTAATGTAGTCATAACAGGTAGGTACATATCGAATATTTCAGTAGGAAAATGTGGAATTACACCGCGTCTTTATCTTCAAAGAGATGTCAACTGCGGGGTTCGGCCAGTTTCAAAGTTGTTTGCGGCACCGCTGGAGATCGTTCTTATTAAATATACTGATGTTTATCCTGATTCAGCGCTTTCATAATAATATGATGAGGATTATGATTTTAATTCGAGTTAAGAAATGTCGCTAAAATAAAAATTAATAAAATAAATAAAGTAAAACATAAATCTGATAAATTAACTATTTAATTATAATTTAAACAAGTAAGTGAAAAAAAAATGTTTTTCTACGCTACTAATTTTAATGAGACACAGAATTCTCGTAAGACAAGTGTAATCCTTGGATAGCTGCGATGACTAATATACGTTTTAGTGACATTATAAATCTTAAATGTTTAATAAAATATTTTATTCAAAAGCAATAAATTTGTAATTAACTTATAATTAATTTTACGTATATTTATATTTATAAGTACAAAGATACTTATAAATATGGAGTGCAAGATTTATAAAAGTTAGATTTTACTGTACATTGTAAGTTTTATACTTTTTTCTTGATATTTTTTTATAAGAATTGTTAAGTGATTTAACGTTGTCGTATACAAACATGAATATTAAATTGATTGAAATATTAACGACAAAAATGTTTCGAAGCACAGAATAACAGAGCCCATTATAAGATTTTTCTTCACGACGGAAAATATTATCGATATATTTAAAAAAATATTTCACAGCTCAAGCGTATCCATGGAAATTGATCTACATACATTACCGTACACAATGTTAATACCTATATATAGAAAACATTTTACTATAATTTTAACAGCTGTCTTGATTTTCCTAACATTTAGGTTTAAACATGCATATCTATATATACGTACCTATAATATGTTTCCTTAACATTTCTATATTTATTTGTATGTATAACACTTTATCTGTTAAATAATTCATATTATATATTAGGTAAATTTAAAGATAAGTAAATAGAGCAAAGGGCCGTGCCCCCTTAAGAAGGTTTGAAGCGCATTCCACCACGTTCCTTCATTGCGGGATCGGTTCATCCCAACTCCTCAAGGTCCTCTTAATGTTTTCATTCAATGCTGAGCATGAATTTAGATATTGATATAGATATTGAAAAGTATACAATAGCATTAAATATTATTGCTAAATTTTAATATACGACAAACTAACAAAAATGTAAATAGCTTAGGTACATAAAGAACTCGTTAAATTGATAAAGGGGAGTGTGTATGTTATATTCGTCATAGCGCGGTCGGGTGTCAGACGCAGGGCTTCTCAAAAATTTAAGCTCAAAGGGCAACAACGGGAGGCACGAAATAGGTTTTTGTAACTTACTGCAGGTTTTGTTACCCGACGTTTTGCTTTACTTTTATTTATTTTTTTAAGGACACCTCGTATTTGTGTGTCGTGTGCGTGTCGTTGATTCTATTGAAATATTAATCATAATCCTTTTACACTTTTTACTTGATTTTGTTTTTAGAAGTATTAAATTTTTAATTTTTGTCTGAGAGATAAACTTATTTTCATCTATTACACGTATGAGCAGTAAAGTGCCTTTTTAAACGTTCACTTAAAATCTGAAATGAAATGTATTAAAATGTCAAACAATTCGACCAATTTCAGTTAGTTTTGAACGCGAACAAACTACCAACATCAAAAACTGTTTTGTGTGAGACAGCTTAGAGTTTTGTAAATTAATACGGTGGTTCCGAGCTATTACACAAACTGTCAGCGCAGGTGCCACGTTCCTACTTCTCCGCTCAGGATTTGCATTTGGAAATACTCCTACTAATTTAACTTCTCTGTTTGCTTAGTAAACTAAACAACACCGGTTCTGGCTCATGGGAGTCGAACTAACATTAATACATTATGTAGATATCTTTCAAGTTATTATATGAAATAAGATCGCCTCGTTATCGTCGAACGTGAAAATGGAAATCAAGTTGGCACGTTGTACCTTCACACCAATTTCAGGTTTCATTTGCTTACGCACACATAGGCGAACAAATTAAAGCCATTGTGTTAGACGGATTATGTAGCGAGGTCCATTTATATGTAAAATAGTGACGCGTACGATCGGAGCAAGTCAGCCGTGCACGTGCCAGCCACCTCGCTTGGATGTCCTCACTGATAATTTGGCAAGCCCCTGGTGTTATTATCAATACAGATAAATTTAGTATTACAATATTTAGGATTACAGTCAATGTGACATTTTAATGTATCTTCGGTAGCGTGTATAGATTCCAAATTCAAATTTATTAAACGGAAGGGAATATAAAATTATTTTAATCCTATTTTTATGATGGTTACTGAATATATAGTATAGAATCGTCTTAGCATAAACAAAACATCTGTGACAGCGACGATTGAATTGCCCTTAACCAAAGAAAGTTACAAACATGGTCTAGAACCGTTGAACTATCGCCACTTGCAGGCGTCTCGAGCATAGTGTTTAACAGGCATTCACAACTCTCGGGTGTAAAGTCTTTCAGTCGCATTGATCTTTACTGTATAGATCATAGAGATCATATTTCTGTAAAGAGTTATTCAATTTCATGTGACCTACCGTACTCGGTCGACTGGTAAAGCTATGAGAATACATTCGCGAACATTCAAATGATGAGGCCTTTGTGAAAGTACAATTGAGTTGAATATGCTACTTAGAGCAAAAACTTTGAATATTCACATTTTCCAGTTACCGAGTTTGGGAGATTTCTATAAGCGCTTGAAATCGTGACTGACGAAAATATATGTCTTTACAAAATTATAGCACTAAAATAATCTCGACTTAAAAGTAAAACTATTTTCAATCGGTGTTGAAACATGGTGCTAGGTTTTGTATGGAATAAATTGTTATTTGTTTTCCTTCTAACTGGCACACAATACTCAGTAGTATTATGTGTTAGTTAGAAGGATGAGTGACTAAAATAACCACAGATATAACATATTTGTTACCAATGTTGGCGGCGCATTGGTCTTTTAAGGAACTAATGATATTTCTTACAGCGCCAATGTTTAGTGGTAGATTTTTTATAAGAAAACTGACATTAGAACGTTTACTCTGTTTATTATGATTTTTAATTCCTATCACGCTCTGATTATGGATGTATAACTATTGAGCCAGGAACTAATATATTTTTAAAACATTAACCATATTTCATATTACTCCTCCACTATTGTAGCCAAAATCAGTTATTGTAAAGGCTCCAATGTTATCTTTACATTTATTGGTGATCATATTAAATTTATTTCAGTTTACAATTTCCGATATGTGAAGAAGTCAGGTGATGTTTTCTTTACTTGAATTACTTACGTTTTATTCATGCGTCTATGTTATTTTGGAGGCAGTCAATGAAATGAATTTTTACTGAAATCCAGGTTTTATATACCGCATATTGTCGTATCTCAAATCACTTTACCCCTTGCTTCGTTCGTTAGCCGCTTGTTTCTGCTCACACGTCCATATTTACATTTCAATGCGCCCGCCTGAATTTAGCCACATATTGGCTTGAATGCTGTCGGTTCCGTGATGAAGAACAATTGAAAGATCAGGCCGCATTCGTTTGGACACGCATATTTCGAAATAGTTGCATTCACTACATCCATATAAATGAAATAGTAACTCACTGTGTGTTTACTACTGGTGAAATGCAGTTTTTTTAGTTTAGTTGTTGTTTTACTCAACTCACTATCAAATGACGATATACGACGACTAACCTAACCTATGTTTTTGTCATTTGTCATGACTTATCATTTCATCATTATATAGACATTATGAAACGGTTATAAAAAAAGTGTGTATTTTTTCAAAATAAGTGATGAAGATTCTTTTATCGGGTCTGAGAATATTGATGTTATGTGGAAAACCAAAAATTACCAAAAGGTGATGTTCATAGTATCTGATTCGAAAATTTCACGTTGGCAAATTCACTTGTATGTATTTTATACTATAAGAAAAATATTTACTGTTGCATTTTGTTGGTATATTATGCAACTAAAAATAAAGTTTTAATAGGTTGGCTGTACCATCGATATCAAAAAATACCTTACTAAACAACATTAATATATTGTATATATTATTCTACTATATTATCTCATTATTTAAATGTGTATCGCATGTAAGAATCTCTCGCAGATTTAATTCTCACTATTAATAAATTCCTGAAACAAACGTTATCATAATTATTTAATAATCTTAATATTTTACTTGAAAAAAAAAAACCTGATTTGAATAATATCTAGTTGCTACCCATAAATAGCCGCGAATAGATTGTGTTCTTGGAATTAAATAAAACCATCCTTGAGACGTAGAATAAAAAAAAAATTCGTTATAACATAATTAAAATCATAAATTAGCTAAATTTGTATTTTTTAGAATATCTGTTGTAATTAAAATTGATGTATTGTTCAAAAGATGAATGAATCCATTTAATTATGCAAGCAACTGTTTCTATTAATTCCATTGTTTGAATATTCGGTTCATAGTATAAGTACGTTCAGAGCTATACAACAAATAGAAATGAGAAAATCCCAAAGAAAACAATATTTAAAACTCAATAAAGGGAGCCATTATTGAATATTCATTGGGAGGTACGATCAATTTGCTTATCCAGACGGTTTGCAACAAATTACCGCCATCGTATAGGATGGATTATGTAAAACGACGCCCATTTGTATGTAAACTAATGGTGGGTGTCGGAGTACCGAGTTATACTGTCGAAGACATGACGCCAATCCACCTTTTCTTTATTATTATAGCTTTTTTTCCAACAATAATCTGTTCTACAATATTTTTTTCTTCTATTTGAACTCGACGTTATACGTTACATGCGTAGCCTTATGAGAATGACGTATAAATAAATCGTTTTAAAATAGATATGAAAATTAAGAAATTTTGTGCTTTTAATGTTTAACAATCTTTCAAGATTCTTTTCAAGTGTTTATTTAGGTACAGCGATAGTAATTTTCAATGAACTGTTGTTGTCTGTTACTATATTTGTAAACATACCCAGTAAAACTTTATTATTTTACTCTCATCGTGTAATAGAGCAATCCGACACGACTGGGAAGAGACATGATGAAAAGATTGAAAGGTACAGAAACTTCCAAATTCTGTATAGCTACCGATGTATTCCTAACAGAATATACACAAACACACACACAAAATGTTTTATTGGCCTGACCAAAGATTATAAGATCTAGTTGGATAATCTAAGCGAATTGCGTATATTTCAATGGAACTCGACTTGGACAACTTTGCATAAGCGTATGTTTCCTTTCGTATGATACACATGGTGTAAAATGAAACAGCATATCGACAAATACACTCCATTGACATAAGTAACAAATAATCACTTTACTATATTGTGTTGGTAGTCACCAAACACTGAGTGTCGAAATACGTAGAAGTTCATAGGCGTGCAGTGTTTCGGTAACGTTCAGAACAAAACTGAACTGAAATCACACCTGACTATTTACCAAACAGACTTTGTGCCGTCTGGTGGCACTTGCGTTTTGCTTCCAGGCCTTACAAAATATTTTAGGAGGTCATTCAACATATATAAATATATATAGATTTTAACATCGTTTTAAGTACAGTAACTAAGTGTTTGTAGATATAAAATAAATACACCTAGAACTATAATAATATTACCTCCATTCTATACGAAGCATTTAAAGATAAAAGAACAAAAATACATTTTCAAGTAACGTGTCCACTGAATAGAATACCTGAAGGAAACCGGAGGTAGCGTTACGATCGTAATAGAGCTTATCAAGGCACCACAGATTCCGCCTTAAATGTTTTGCGCTCCGGTTTAACCACCGTAAATGACTGATATTCTCTAGAATATAACTGTAATAACGTTGAAATTATCTATGAAATATTTTCTTTCAAGTAAATGAATACTAACAAAAAATAATCGCTACAAAAATAAAAATCTTTTAAAATCCGTATCAACAAAGTCATCGTATAGAATTAATATTATTTTTGAAGTTGACAATTTAACTTGCTACAAACGATTTTAATCCGCCTTCAACGCCAATTAAAAAAGTAATGAATGTTTATTCCAGAACCTGTATGCCTGCATATATGTACCAATGATAAGTTTACAGTTTTGCTATTAATAGCAGTCCAGATTTAAGATGTTGACAGTCTTTACCGTTCCTTAGAAAACTGCACCTCTAATCTTTCTGACATAATAAATTACCGACACCTTCGCAAAAAAAAATAATCGTATGCACTTATGTCTATATAAAGAAATTGATCAGTTAAAAAACTTCTTAAGAAGATATAGTATATTCTTTGTTTTTTACAATATTTCGCTAATTATAAACTCACTTTTCTTTAAAATATATATATTTTTTATTTTTAATAAATATTTAATTACTGTAATTTTTACTATATGACATTTTAGTTCCGTAGCTTGCAGCTTAATTTGTATCTAAGAATTTCATTATCCTTTGTTACGTAGCACTTGAATGATGACAGGTTTTCTTCCTTACATTTCTTAGCAAAAGTCAGTTCCACGCCGAGGATTATTATTCTTGGCGGGACATTTCTTCTAATTGTTTTTTTTTTTTTGTAATATAGTTATTTTGAATTAAAACAACTTGTTCAAATGAAAACATTAAATTATTCGTTACAAGCTTGTTTAAGTTAAAACAATAGCTCTCAATTTATCTCGTTATGATAAAAGAGTTCTTTATTAAATCTGCATAACTACGATACCGAAAGCTCGTGTACTGCGCAATCCATTCAATTGGGAAGCTACACGGGATCTACTTAACAGTCTGTTATGAGTGGAACTGTCATATCTGAGAGTAAAGCGCACTGAAAGGATGAATCCAGCGGGTTTTCTGAATGGAGCCGCTATCTGTCGGCATGAACATGTCGCTTGTGACTGCGCCATTTACTAACAACGCTATTGTTTTACTTCACTTTATTATAGTTTGCGTTTTGTTGAAGGTTTTATATAAATTGAAATAACATTTAAAACTTATAGGAAATTCATACGCCACACTAAAATTCCTTTACCTTACACTTGGGAATTAAAAAAAATCCGCAGATGTTATAAACGATCGTAATATCCTGTAAATGTCTCACCGCTGTTAGTGGTTTGGGTTAATTCTACGCTTTGCTTTAATGTGGAAGATATGCGTGTGAGAAAATTTGAATCGACAATTACAGAATTCGTCACGATGTATTGACAGGTTGACTGGCAAATTGGGTACCTGATGGTAAGCGGTCATAACCACCCGTAGCCATTGACACTTAACACACAATTAATAATCATCTATTACATGGTTAATACGCTACCAACACTGGGAACTCAGACGTCATGTTCCTGTAGTTACACTTCTGCACTGTCGAACACAAAATAAATTGGCATTTAACCAAATTGACCAATTTTCGGGAGATTCACCTATTTTAGCCATCGGGCCTTATTCTGGTCTCGGCTCTGAAATCGAAGTTGTTAACTGTAGGCAAAACGTGATTAAGCCTACAAAAATAGTATTCGAATGAGGATAATAATTCTTTACTAGAGAATAGCTCTGTAATATAAATGGATGCTTAAAATATTTTCGAGATTTTGTTTAAGTTCTTCAAATAACGAAGCCAAAATCAGGTCAAGATTTAAATATTGTGTAAAAGTATTTGTAAAAACTAAAAGAACAACAATATAAATTTGACTAGTTTACATTTTATCAAATTTCTTTTATATTTTATTTTTCGCCTTGAACTTTTTAATATATTAACTTTTAAATGGAATGCCGTTTTAAAGTAAGCGTTATTAGAACGTGTGAAATCTAAAAAAGACACCAACATATATGCATTTAACTTGTCAATAAAAACACATAAAATATATATTAAATTTTAAATTGAAATAACCAAAAAAACTTTACAACAAAGGATTTATATATTAAATATTTTACAATATTTATTATAAGGCATTAAAACCTACCATTAGGTAATTTAATGATACTAACCTATATGTAAAGAGTAGCCCCGCCTCGCGCCTATTTTGAAAGAAGGGTCGTTATCAAGCCCATTTTATGAAAGCCCTGGCCGTACGTCAAACATATACTGTTACACGACATTCAGCCTCCTTAATGGACACTTCTAAGTCAAAGTGAGTCTTTTTAGCAACCTCCTGACACCCTATACTACAAATGAAAGCACAATCCTTCACTACGATATCAGAAAAGTGTGTTCCTTATTGATGCGTAACTTTATCCTGCCCTTGTTTACTTATTGTCGCTTTGTAATACGAGACAAGTCACCTACAACCCTATACAAATATCGCGTGTGGACATATAATAGCACTTACGCGTACAACCAAATTTGCTCACGTATCGGTGGAATGTTTAATGTTTTATTATCTGTATTAATTTATACTTTACCAGTCATCACCCGCAGCTTTGCTCGCGTTTTAGAGTGTAGTCTATGTCCTTTCTTGGAATTAAAGTTTGTTTCACATAAAATATCATTAAATTCGGTTCATTGGTTTAGTCGTGAAAAAGCGACAGAGAGACAGAGTTACTTTCCATCCATCCATCAGCCCATTTCCGTCCACTGCTGGATATAAGCCTTTTCAATTGCATGCCACTGAGATCGTTCTTGGGCTACTCGCATCCAGCTCATGCCAGCCGTCTTGCGTAAGTCGTCATACCACCGTGCTCGAGGACGTCCTACACTACGTTTACTTACTTTCTTACGAGTTACTTTCGCATTTATAATATTAGTATAGATTGTAACACAATTATCAAAAGATTTACTTAAGATCACAATAAGTTACTGAATATACAAAGTTAAATTAAGTATAATAGGCGGCTCTTCCAGGCAACTTTCTCGGCAGAAAATCATTTGAACAAAAAATATATGTCGTGTCCCAATAAGTACATTAAATATTTTACGCTTCTCTACTGGATCGCACTTGCTATCGTGATATTGACTATAAAATAATGCACATTTTTAAATATTTTAAAAATCTTAAACTGATCTTTAATAAAAGCTAAATACGATTTTCGTCTTGAATTTTATCAAGGTCATCTAACATGTGTAATATCAGCGAGGCATGAGTAAATAGGATTCTTCAAGACAAGTTCGTTCCATTTCAGACTGTTCAATGTATGTCTAATGACTATAGACATTAAAAAAACTTTTTGCAAGGTAATAGCAGCTGAGCAATAAAGAAATAGGCAAAGAATAATATGTTTTCTGTTGTTAATTTGTATAATGATACAATAATAAATCACTAAATATCACAGAAGTGTATTCCAATATTACTCGCCCAGATATAGTCTAAATTTTTTTTTCTTTTAATAGATGAGCAAGTGAAATCCCTTATGCTGTAAATATCGGTATGCAAGGTACGTATATAATTTTAGGTTTTTGATATAAACAATAGGTGCAGGTACAAAGACAGGAAAAAAATAATTACAATCAGTCACAACAATTTACTGAAAAAACTTCTTTTGAAATATGATATCCGTTTTATGGTTGTCTGTGTTTTTAAATTGTCTCGTTTCATCGGCGACCAGACGAAACCGCCCCTGGATGCAATTAGAGAAATGAATCGCGTGATCTCCGCCTTTATCTTTTATCCCAGTAACTACCAGTAATAACTGCCAACCAGGAATATAATAGACGTAGTAACATTTCGCGGGAATAGGAATTTCTTTGTTGCAAATTTCCTTTGACAACTAAAGGTATAGGTATTTTAAAAATTCCTATAAATTGAACATTATTCAATGAGAACGTTTGAATATATTTGTAGTACGATATCAGAAGAAAGACTTGTCGCATCTCGGCACAGCTTCCTTAAACTGGTTTGCGTTGAGCTTTGGGTTTTTGTTACCGCTCGTAGTACATTTCCGTGTACCATTCCCGCCGGAAACAGGCTTTCAGTGTTCACCTGGAATGCAAAGAATACTCCTTATAGTCGTACGATAATATATTTTCATTGATAAATATTTTCTTATCCTATTTTTTGTTTTATAACCTGTGAAGAAAATTAAACAATAGAAAAAGAAAATTATTGGACGTTACTTAAACATATAAATTAAGAAATATATATACGTCCGTTATATGGACTTGAGACACATATAATTAAAAGCAAATACTTTATGAATACTATACCAAAATTTCATTTTTCAATAGTAAAAATGAAAGTTTTGTTCCAAAACACTTTTAAGAGTCTGTTATAATTATATAAATGTTTGCAATATATATATAATTAAACTTTTAGTGCATAAGAAATAAAATAAATTATACATATCTACTTAATATATACTGTGTTTTCATACGATTTCATGAAACAATACCATGTAAATTAACAATAACGGTTACGATAATAAAAAGGCAAGTAACAAGAATGTACGTCTAGTTGATATTACATTTTCTCATATTGATACATGATTTATGAAATATCTTCTGAAGAAAATTATCCGACGCGTATACCGGATATGATACAGTGTGATTGGCTTATCTTCCCCCCTATTTTGGTCTTTACATGTTATTATCGTATTGAAACCCAAATCGTGAGGATATTACTTTCGTCTTTTCTTACGTAGATCGGATGCTGAAGGCGGATGTTTTGATTTGTTATAATATCTGTTATATGGACTTAATCAGCTTTATTCAGTATTGAAAAACCGCGTTTTGAGTACATCGTGTTTCTGATATAAACATTTATGCTGTCTTAAATTTTCGCGATTATTACACATTTAAATAAAACTAATTATAACGGATGAATCGCGTATATTAATTATTTTTAAACATCCCGACGTTTCGAGCACTTTGCAGTGTTCGTGGTCACCTGCCCTCTCCCTTTACAAACTGCAGGAGTATATAAACTCGAATGTGAGTGTGGTTTATCTTACATAGGCCAAACAAAGAGAAGCATCGGTACCAGGGTCAAGGAACATATAGGAGATGTCAAAAATAGGCGTTCTTCAAAGTCTGCAGTCTGTGAACATGCTCTGGATAAACCTAACCATTTTATCCGATTTGATAAACCACAGATCCTCGCTAGAGAACACAGATTCATTCCTAGAATGATACGCGAGGCTATTGAAATTCAAAAACATCCGAACTTCAATAGAGAAGATGGTTGGAGACTTTCTAACACCTGGGATCCACTTATTAAAAATTTAAAATCCCAAATCCAACAGACTGCAAGACCTAAAGATACAGTTAGTGCCTTCTGCGTGCAACCGGAACGTTACTCAAGACATCAATTGAGAAATCGTTGGCGGTAGTTGTTAATAATATTTCCTTTGTTCTTCAAATAGACAAATGTCATCTTAGTCTACCCGTGACCACGAACACTGCAAAGTGCTCGAAACGTCGGGATGTTTAAAAATAATTAATATACGCGATTCATCCGTTATAATTAGTTTTATTTAAATAAACATTTATGTCTTCGAAAATACAATATATGAATCGCATCACATATCTTCTTAACATTCCTGTTTATTGATTAAAAATAATTGTACAATTGAAAACCAACCCTTCGACAATCAAAGAACAAAAGCGTAATGTAATTACATTTTAAAATATTCATGACGTCAGCGAAAATTAAAATTTTGAACAATGAAAGGGAGTCTCGTAGCATCATGTGATTTTGAGCTTCCGTTCGAAAATTAATTTTAATCCGAGGGCGCAAATAAGATAGGATTTCACCCTTGCTTATCTTCGGTTACGAAACACACCTTATATAACTCGATGATGTATTTCACTTTTACTAACGCTAACCAGTCGTATAATGTCTTGTAAAAATTTCCACCACGTGATTCTATTCAATTAAAAGTTTTTTAAATGGAAAACATTGTTATAACTAGTAAATATAGTAATAATATTATAGCTGACCATGGCAATTTTACTTGCTGATATTTTCAATACGCTGGTACGATACGTCGATCGAAGGCGTATTGTATAGGCTCATATAATTTTCAATCTTATCTCGCTCCCAGAGCATGTAGGTACAACCGACGAAACGTATGCAAGGTAGGTATATTACTTTAACATTTATACAATATTTCATTTTAGTTTTATTGAGATTTCTAAGGAAAATGTTTATTTAATCAATTTAATATCGTATATCGTAGATTTCAACCGGATATTTTGTTTTACTCTTAAAGCAATATGAATATATTATTTAAATATAATGTATAGATATTGACTAAACGTCTTATGTATTTAAGTTTTTATATCACAGCTGATAGTTTAAATGATTTAATATTTCTTAACGCTTAAGTTTACTCATTGAATCAAAACAAACATAAATAATTTACGTACAGATTAATAAAACTTTGCCGTCTGAGATATTTAAATTCCATAACAAGTCAAGGATGAGAAAATCAATATCAATAAGGCATCAATTATTATTCAAAGGTTGCCTCGTCTTAATAAGAAAACGTGTATCTCACGGTGTGGGATATTCGCGTATACTTGGCGTTGTAATGGAGGAATCACAATATCTCGTTATATGAAAGAGAAACAAAGAAATACGTACGTGCTTCGAATATTAACAGAAGACTAGGCAGCGAAAATCTATTAGCATATTTCAATTTATACAAAGCAAAATGAAGATTTTACTTAAGTCAACGTCATTAGACTATGTGTTTATTACATATTTACAACCCCAAGGCTAAATGTGAGTACTAGATCTGTTATATATATGTGTCGGAGATGGAATCTATTGACTTATCTGACACTTAAAACAATGAGAATACCGTCTTTAGTATATTTGAGTAAAGTAGATGGAACGACTGCAATTGGACTAGTGTCGGTCACGGGTTGACAGCCGTCGTTAGTAAAAATTAAAAAAAAAAAGAATAAACTATTTTAAAAGAATAAAACTTTATTTTATTTTAATAAAATATCTCATCAATCTAATTACTAACCTAACAAGGTCCTCGTTTATACAATAAATTAACATACTTCTTCCTTGTCTGTGATACATAGTTCCATCAGTTTACTGAAACTTACCTACACCTTGGTTCATTCATATAGAAAAAAAGTGAAATAGACCGTGAAGTGAAGAATAGAATTAGCTTAGGGTGCATGAAATGGTGACACATCACAGGGATACATATGTGACCCCGAGTTATCCTTAAAGTATAGGATTAATTTTTGACTCGTAGCAGTGGTTACGAAATACTAACGTATTCTTATGAGATAAGAATGATCAGATAGGTTTTAGGAACTGACGATCATGTAAGCAAGAGTGACGTTAAAGAATGTTTAAAAGTAGCTCCAGTAATAAACACACTTAAAGGAAACCGATCAATTATTATCATGATAACGGCAAATAGTGTGAAGGATACCCTAAGGCAATGACGGATAAAAAGTTTGTGGATTGCTTAAATATATTATACTAGCTGTTGCCCACAGCTTTGCCCGTGTGGGAATAAAATAAATATACATCTATTCATAACTTAAAATTTGACGTTAATTTAAGGTCTTTTTTTAAGTGTGTGTTTTTCACCCCCTTATTGCAAGTAAATCCGGAAACACTTAAATACGTATATTCATATTTTTAATCAGATTTACAAAATTAAAGTTTCATATTTCCACCTTAAAAAATGGCAGACTTTCATCCAAACATTTAACCCCTATTTCACTCAAGGTAGGTAGAATTTCCAAAATTTCTTCCTTTGTGTGCTTACTCAATAAAATAATACTGTTTACCAAATTTCATGGCCTTATCTTTAATAGCTTATATAGCTCGGCTCGGCATGAATCAGTCAGTCAGGACTATCTAATATGTGTAAGTAACTGAGTATATGAGTAGTATTTTTCTGTCACCACCATGCACGTGGTGTTATTAATTCAAATTAAGCACATGAATATATATGATCTAGATATCTTATCTGATATAAGAATCATTGGTTAAGATTTTCGTCTTCTAACGACTGGATCATCACAGCTTATATGTGACTAGAGAAAAAAAAACATCACGAAGAAAGATATTCGAATGTAAATCCCAACAAAAACTCTTTGGTATGCTAACTATGTACATATTAAAAAACTTGTCTAGTCTAGTCTCGAATAAATATATTCATTACAAAATAAAAGTTGACATTACGCTACGTTATTTGCTTATCAAGAAAAGAAGCTATATTTAGAACATAAGCGACTGACATACATATATGTAAATAAATGTACTTAAATGTATGCATATATACATATATGTGCACATTCTGAGATTCAAATTAACGTTCCGTTATTGCAAAAACTACTGGCTCGTTTTATACCATCATTTGATAGCCTGATAATCTTTATGTATATTGATATACTCCGCTTCGTGTCACAAAAAGTATGGTATAGTAAAACTATCGCCATGTAATTAATCTATATTTCTTTATATGTAGATAACATAATTATTAAAACATTTTGGTTATGATTATAATAATAATATTAATATTATAATATGCATGTTCAAGATAAATATATTCATGAAATATTCCACGGTATCAAGTTCTTACCATGTCCTCTTCCGCCACGGAACATGATTAATTAGCCATCACAGTAAGCGAAGAAGCAAGTCACTTTGTTAGGTGATCCCTGGTTTCCGAGGCGCGTATTTCCTCGAGCCATTAAAATTTTACGAGTGAATTGGCGAAATGAATACCAGAATTAGGTTAAGGAGTATATAGGCTCGGCTCGCGTGACATTCGCCTTTGTAATAGAATTAATATTGAAAAATAATTCTTTTAAGGTATTCTGTATAGGTTTGAGATTGTTGTTTTAAGTGATGGAGAAAGGTATCTTTGTTTAAAATTGAAAAACAATGAATATAATAATTAATAAATTAAATGTTTTAAGTTTTGCCACTAAAGTTTATGGCTCTACCATCCTTACCAAGATTTTTCCTTATAATTATATTGAAATTGAACCACCAGAAATATGAACCATCCTTAACATCGCTAATGTGATACCGACCTTATCAACTAAAATATTATGTGCCATGTGACGTTAGTAACACTGGCTCACTCATCTTTCACATCAAAACCAAATACCTACTGCTACTTGACGTATTGATGTGATGATTAGATAGTAGTGACCCAACTGGGCTTACATAGAGTCCTTCCACCAAATCATTATTCCTCCTTCTTACTTTCTGTACTAAAATGTATAATGTTATTGTTATGTTAAAATTTATTTTATAATGAAGATAAATCGTCCAGACTAGGTTATACAAGGTTTGTAGTATACAAGTAGTTGTCGAGGATTTTCAATATTACTAATGAATCTATGGTGCATTGTTCGGATATATTGCGATGGGACCTACATATTTTTAGCTGGCAACTCGTACTGAAGTAACATTGACGCTCCCATTTTTATCATTGCAAGAAAAGGCGCTTGCTCCGTTTTCCTCTACTTTCGTAGAAGAAATACTATTAGTTATAGTATATTCCAATATATGAGGCAATATCCTGACTGCATGACTATATAAATGACGATAAGGTTCAATTAGACTACGAGATTTGAAAAAAGTGGTCCTGTTCTGTAGTAAAGAGTACCAGGAAAAAAAGGCCTTGTGAACATTGCCTTGGCACTCTACCTTCATATTTATTTACCTCCCCGCTCAAAGTGTTGTTTAATGTCCCCAAACAAATAAATTTGGCCTTATAATATTTTAGGAATTTGACAGATACTAATTTGTTTTGAAACTTTTTTCGGGCAATACTTCGAAGAGTTGTGCTATTGGTATTATATGTATGTTATCATAAAAATACCGATTAAATAAAAAATAATTTTATAAACTGCCTATAATTGAAACAAGTCTATATTCTTTATAACTTAAGTTATTTGTGTCCAAGACACCTATCATATTGTTCAATAAAGAGATCAATTTTATAAATGCTAAACCAAAAATACCAAATAATAATTAAATGAAATTTTTTTTACAATATAAGTTAATGTTAATATTATGGTGATATCACCTTTGTCATATTGATATCAAGCTAAGTATGCAGTGGATCATACAGAAAGTAGGAGAAGTTTTGTTTGAGGACAATTCATGTTAACAAAGTTTTATTCGCGACCACTTTCGGTAACTAGTCTGCGTGATAACTTGGTACATATAATTAAAACTAATTTGTAGAAGTTTTCCAATTAATTGTGAAAGAAAATTCTCACTACGGTAGCTTATATTTTCGTTAATTTAGAAGTATGAGTACAAGTCTTATACGAGAGATTTATTATTTATTTTGATATTAAAAATATCTTAAACTTTAAATGTAAGACACATTTAAAGAGACTAGATTATAATATTATTAATTTACGGAATTCGATGAACGGAGTAACTAGTCAATACGTTTTTAGTAAAATTATTTATAGTATCTGCTTAATAAATTATAAAACGACTTACTCACATACAACGCCCACTTTTTACCGGTGGGCCTATCAGGATGAAATTTAGCGCAGGATTTTGTTATGTATCGCAAGGGAGGATTTATCCAAAATTCATCACACAAATTGGAGATGAAAATTCATATGGAAACATGGAAAACGATGTTTAGGCTTCTGTTTTAAAGTAAAATACAAACGATACAATGTTTTCCGATCGTATGAAACCCGATGGGACTGTCGGGTACACGTCTAGTTATTTATAATATTTAGCTCTGAGATATGACAATTACTTATAAAATACAGTATATGAAATGTGCTTTAATACATTATATTAAAGCCAGCTGTAAATGCAATGATTATAATACTTAAATAAACAATCTACCTAGTCCCACGTACGTCAATAAAGTATATCACAAATAAATCCATTCCGCGCTCATTTCTTAATTGGATTCCCAAGTTTATTTACTGACTTATCTTCCCTTAGTAGAAGACTCCACTTTACGACATTAACTCTGTTTACAAGAAATGCCATTACAATTTATAGAGTCAAACGACCAATGTAAACTGACAATATTGAAAAGGGTTTTATCTAAAAAGCGTGTAATTGCTCGCTAGGCTTGCTTGTTATTTGAGAATACTTAAAATTTTGTATCACGTCAATTCGTATTAAGGGTAATATTCACAATATCGTTTTAAATTTTATGGATCACTCTCATATGGAAGCGGTGTCAAAGGCGACAAAGAACGGCTGCGATTGGCGAGTCGCTTTTTACAACTGCCATATATCTGGCCGCATCCTGAACCTTACGGACCCGGAAGCACCCATAAAGTGAACATTAAAACGACGACTCTTTTTACTCTTTATTATCATTGGATGTGAACGTCGGCTCAGATTCTATCGCAATTTACCGCGCGAAGGAGACACTCGCTTGTCGGACGTTTTATCGTAAAATCGATATAACTGATGCTGGGCTTGGGGTCCGAAACGTCATGGCTTATGAACTCTGGTTTATGATGGACGTTGAAAGGCCATTTCACTTCACTAAAGGATATACTATGATCTTATACTGATAAAACAATTTCCTAAGTGCTAAATGTTTTTTAAATGTTGTTAAAGTTGATTCATCAACATACATACAGTTATCCAGCTTCATTGTTAAAACTGTAGCAGTCCGATCCTTGTACGATTAATTCAAATTCAGATCGAAACTCAATGCTCATAACGTATTGTCGGTTATCAGCGCATTGATGCTCATCATTCGTTGGATCGTTGCGATCGAATTACGCAAGTTCCACCCAAGTTTTAAGACCCTGCCGAAGGCCTCTTACTAACTATCTTCCTTAACGCCTTAGTTAAGCAGCGCCTTATGAGAACTTTGACGACGAGATTGAGGAAGCTATTACAAGATCCGTTCAGATAGATATAAGCAGGATGTCACTTCCACGCTTGACTTTGTGAAGTTGTTTACTTTGATGGTCTGAATTTTCGTATAATTTATTTGTAAAACGCAAAATCATTATTAATTGCTTATCAAACTAATTATTTAATATTGAAAACGAAAGAAAGAAACGACATAATCTCTGTTTAAGCAAGCAATTATTTTAATTTAATAAAAATCCCAGACAATCCTTGCAATAACGCCATCTCGAACTCATTCAAGGAGCGTTATCCAGAATTATATTAGAGGAAAGAAAGGGAAGATTAAATATTATCTCGAACAATATTTGTGTAGTGCACTATACAGTTACCATTGGAGTTGGCCATCGGATCGGCGGGCAGTGGTTGCATCTCGTTCTATCATTATTTCCGCCTCGCTCTCAACTGGGGCAATCGATAATGGCGGCGTAAGGGGGGGCGTCCCCCGCAGGGCCCGCAGCGCTTCGCGCGCATCATTCGTGTGACAATCGCTCACGCTTCGCTCGTCGTCGCTCCTCACTCCCATGCATTGGGATTTTCAACTCGGATAACGCTTAGTTCCAGAATCTATTGATACATATACCTATACCCAAATTCGACTAGCTATTAATTGCCGTAATTTCAATGTTTTAAACATTCCAGTATTGTCTTCAGATTTATTGAATCTGCACAGCTAATACCCATAGGAATTGACTAAATGCTAGTCATATCTAAAGACAGTTTGAAAAGAGAAATTTATGTATATTTATATACCTACAGTAGGTACAAGGACAACTTATTTGCAGTATATTGTATGCAACATAGTACGAGAACTAGAGTAAAAGAGACACGGATAAAGTTTTGGCTTTAGACTAATAATTAAATGAAACTAATAACTAGTCTGCAGTAACTACTTATCATATTCAAGTACAAGTTTATGTCTTTACATATTGATGAAAGTAAAAAAGAACTAAATATTTAATGATATCATAAAATGTCTATTACCGCGCCCATTGCAGTAAAATTCCTCTGAATTTGACAAATGATACGGCGTTGGAAATAAAAAGACGGCAAGTAACGCTTATTGCCGCGTCGACACCTGGGCGCAATCACTGCATCTATTCTAATATTTATTACACGTGAATATCATATGCCTCTTCTTTCCCGCCTTATTTCACAACTCTTGCCGCCCGCCCCCGGGGAAGAAGAAAGCGTTTTTACGCAAAACAACGCAGGAAGTTACGATTTCATAAAACGTCACCATAAAATAAAACGTGCACAATATATCGGAAAAACATAATTTTATCGTGAATATTCGTAATGTTTTACATCGACGTTACTATTTTCTTTTGATATTGTGTTAAAAGCCCGTTGATATACATATAGCGGTTTATTTAAATATAAATTAATTGTACTGACAAAAAGTGCTCGACTCCAATTTTATTTTCTCGCGGTTAATTTTATTTCAATTTCTTACTACTCAATTAAGTTAAATACCTCCAGTTCAAAGCTTAACAAAGTGGTTAAATCTTTACCCTGCTACGGTGCAGTTATGGTTATCTATGTATAAGTAAAAGTAGCAAGCGGAGGCCAAGAACAAAAGCCTCACGTAATTAGACCGACCGCGGCAATACATAAATAATTTGCCTCACGTACCGCTTTGTTCACGAGAACAGGTTTTTATTTAACGCTCTTATATCAAGAACAACACTTCGTGTGCTTTTGATGGCGGCAGCCGCCATTCTTTTATCTTTGCTAACACAGGTGTACATCGTCCGAATTATTTGTTATTTATTCATCTTTGCTATTTAAATCTTTATAATATGAAATCATTTATTTTTTACAATCGGAACATACCTGAGATGAGACACTTCTAAATTAAGTATTTACTTTCAAATGATAAATTCACAATGTTTATATATACTTGGTGGTAGGGCTTTGTGCAAGCCCGTCTGGGTAGGTACCACCCACTCATCAGTTATTCTACCGCCAAATAACAATACTCAGTATTGTTGTGTTCCGGTTTGAAGGGTGAGTGAGCCAGTGTAACAACAGGCACAAGGGATATAACATCTTAGTTCCCAAGGTTGGTGGCACATTGACGATGTAAGGAATAGTAAATATTTCTTACAGCGTCATTGCCTATGGGTGATGGTGACCACTTACCATCAGGTGGCCCATATGCTCGTCCGCTACCTATAACATAAAAAAAAGATTCACCACTACACACTGCTACTATTTGCTGAACAGGCTTAACCAGCACAACATTTATAAATTTCTAGTACTCGTCCGCGACTTCACTCGCATTGTAGGGGGTAGGTAGTCATGTGTTAGAAGCTGGTAGCCAATAAAGTAGCCTTTGTCCTTCCTTAAAGCTCATATTTCCTTCACATCAAATTACATTAAATTCAGTTTATTGGTTTGGTCGTGAAAGAGCGACAAACAGACAGACAGACAGAGTTACTTTCACTGTTATAATATTATATTAGTAGAGTAATATAGAGCCGAGATGGCCCAGTGGTTAGAACGCGTGCATCTTAACCGATGAGAGCGGGTTCAAACCCAGGCAAGCACCACTATATGTGCTTAATTTGTTTTATTATTCATCTCAAGCTCGGCGGTGAAGGAAAACATCGTGAGGAAACCTGCATGTGTCTAATTTCATCGAAATTGGGTCCCAGCAGTGGGAAATTTACAGGCTTTTACTTTACTTTTATAGATTTGATGTACAAACATGATATAATTTGGTTACGCTTTAATCAATAAATAATTAATAAACTCATAGTATTTGAAATGAATAATATGCAAGAGAGACCAAAATAAATTATTAAAGAGTCCGTATGGTCTTTAGATATTAATCCAATCTTATTTGATTCAGTGTTTTAGTAGTACAGTGATATGTCACGTTCGTATCCAATGTATGTTGACGATGTTATTATGTCAGTCACACAATTTCATATTTTGTTATTGCTATGGTATTCTCTTAGACCGTATAGTTATTGGCGTTTTATCATGAATTAACGCTGTTCGTATAGATTCAAAATTAAAATAAAGTTCATCAGAAAAGCTAACGATATAATATAATAATAACAATTTGTTGCTCTATATCCAATGGATTTCAAAACTAATAATTATCGATACTGTTAACATTTAAAATAAAATGAACGCAGACTTCTATAAAAGGAAAATAATTAAAATTAAATAAATTAAAATATGTTCTCAGAAAACCTTGCCATACAATTCTTTTTCTATTAAAATATACACAAATTATTTTTCTTAGACTTCACACTAACCAATTGAGTCAAGACTTTAATTATAAGCAATTGATGAAATATCTTTTATGTTAAATAAAATATACTTCTAAGATAATATATACGTTTGAGAAGGTCTAGACTAGGTCTAGACGTTCTTTGTCAGAAGGATTGAAACGAGAGAATTTGATCCTCAAGGGAGGTTTCGCTTATTATATAAAATGTTATTAATAATTACTTATCATTTTATTGAAAATGATTAATTTGTTTATTTAGATCAGTCAAATACACTATTTTAGATATATATGCATAAAATCTGTAAAATACCACAGTGTTATGTTGTTTTATATCAAATAATGAGAGTCGAGCTAATTTTATAGCAGATTTTACAATTATGATTGTTTTAAATAAGAGCAACAAATCTATACAGAACAGTTAGCGCTATTTTGTAAACAAACATGTATAATACGATGTATTAATTCGTTCCGAAACGACGGCCTAGCTTTCCAGCTTAACTAAAAGTAAAATAAAGCCATATTATTAAAAGTCTTATAATTATACAAATTAATAAAAAGTTTAAGAATAAAAATGTAAAAGTAATTAATTAATTATTAATCATCGATTTCAGTTATTTTAATTATTACTAGTAAATAGGGTTTGTATAGTTTATATATGCAGTATATGCAGTAGTACATCAAAGGCCCAGATGGCTTAGTGGTTATAATACGTATACATTATTCGAATATAGCAGGTTAAACCCGATAAGAACATCTGATTTTTGTGTGTGTGTTTTATTTATATTTACATCGTGAGGTTGGCGAACGGGTTTCCTGCATGTGTTGGTCGAAAATTTACCAAATTTGTATTGTGCCGCATTGAATCAGTGTGCACTCTTTAATTGAGCATTAATACATACTTAATTATTACAAATCATTTAAATATATGTACGATTATACTATGTGATATTAGGGATTGTATTAAATCAATACACGAAAAAAATATTTGAGTCAGGATTTATTTATAGAGTATTAATATTTAAAAATAAACCAGTGTATACCTACAAGTATGTTATCGACGGCTTACCTTTGTATTTGCGGAGTTCCATATTTTTCCAATATTTTCAAGATAAGCGTTTATTTTTAAGATGTTTATACAGCCTAAGCTTCTTTTAAAGTATCCCTTTATCATAAAGCTTTGTTAAACTGATACCGATAAAACGTAAACGTTATGGGAATTTCGTTGCTAGTAAAAGGAAAAGAAAATTTCGACCGGCCCGCTTAATGAAACAAATTTTCTGAGCGGCAACATCTAAAACCTTAAGCCCTTTGTAGTGTGTTCTCGGTCCCAAAAGCCGGTTGACCCGCGGCGTTTCTTTGTGCCGCTAACAAATATTGCTAATTACGATTAAAAGAACCCCCTTAACCCCACTGTTACGTTTTTTTTTAAATCTATTTCGTCTGCAACTAATTTTTTGACATTATTTTATACTAAATATATGAAATATATTTCTGTACATTTGGGTACGTTTGTTAGTTGATAATTATATATTATTCGTGTGTTATTAAATATTTGCATCATAAAAATAATTTTAGAATAATAGTAAGAAATTCATTAACTCAGAATAAATCTTTTTTTTTTCATGGCAAAGTAAATAAGAGTTTCTTTATGATGCTTTGGGACGTTTTAGTAAATAAATGTATTATTTTTTTTTCTATTATTTATCAAATGAAAGCTTTTAATAAATAAATAATAAATGCAAATTTCATATTTTTTTAAAATGCCACAAATTAAATACTAATTTTTAAAATTATAATAAGTATAAGTTATATAAGTCATCATGCTATACAGAAGACTGAATAAGCGTTATTTCTCACGCAAGTAGTAATTAAAGTTCTTAATAGTTTTTGTGGTTCGCATAAATTACTAAACTCCATTAACAAACATGATAATGATGCGATAAGTAGTGCGATTTTACAAAAAATATTTTGAATGTCACTCTTGAAATATTTACATCTGACTGAAGGCGTTACGCCATTTTGACACTTGCATCCTAAAATGTTGTTATTATTTTAGCCAATGTCCTATATAACATTCTGACATTTCACACTGGTGTTCTCCAATGAGTTTTAGGTTTCGTCTTACAGAGTACCTGTTCTGAATTGAATACCAATGATGTACTAAATAACGTTTATTTTATGTATGTATATAATAACGCCCACTCTTAAAAAGTAGGCTTAAAGATTATTCCACTTCACTGGTCCATTTGTTGATGACGGAGATGAGGTATATTTCATTCAACACCAGCTTCTTTATTATGTTTCCCTTCTTTGCGTACGATGAAATCAAACACTAATCAGGAATACTTAATTCTTAAACTCAGGTGGGCTATATGTAGATTTGAACCTGCGATAACTACTTAGTCGGTCAACATCCACTAATCCACAGCGAGTTCAGGTTTGGACAATATATTAATCATCGAAAAATTTTTAATGATTAAAATAATCGTATATGTAAAAGAAAAGAAAACTTAGTTATTAAATTGAACAAAAACTTTTTCTAAATATGAATTTCTTCGGATTACATTTGATAATTATCATCCAATACAATTTTAATTTAGACTTATTTAAATGGATTTAATATTCGATTTAATAATAATCGAGAAAAAATGTATGAAACCAATAAAAAAATTTAAGGTAATGAGAGTCTGTCTCAAGACTCTAAGACAGACTCTCATCAAACACAAATACTTTTCACACCAATTTTTTTTTGGCGGTCGTTTAAAACTTTTATTATAAAATAACCAAGCACATTTATAGTGCCTGTGTACAATTATTTAGCTATTCTTGCTATTAGACAATAGCAAGATTAGCTAAATAATATTATTTTTCGATCAAAAGTCGGTACTTGACATTTTTATTAATTACTTGGTTCAGTTAAGTTGAACTTCTTATAGCTATGAGCTGAGATGGCCCAATGATTAGAACGCGTGCATCTTAACCGATGATTTCAGGTTCAAACCCAGGGAAGCACTACTATGCTCGTGCTCGGCGGCGAAGGAAAACATGAGGAAACCTGCATGTGTCTAATTTCATCGAAATTGTGCAAAATACATGTGCATTCCACCAGCCCGGATTGGAATAGCGTTGTGGAATATATTCTAAACTCTCTCCTGAATGGGAGAGGAGGCCCAGCAGTGGGAAATTTACAGGCTGTTACTTTACTTTTTCTCATCGCTAAATATAAACTGCTTTAACATCGATAATAACTTAATTAAAATTCATGTTTTTAAATTAGGAAATAAAATAAAAGTCTAAGTCGTCACTTCTTACGCTATAATTAGTTTTCTTCATCGCTTACTTCTTCTCCTTAGATCTTCATTTTGCGTATCTATAGTTGCGACGATTTTTATGTCCCGTTATATCCTTAAAATAAATACACGATTAAAAATGTAGATCAAATCTTACAAGCCTAATATCACACCTCTTTTTTAACACTTATTCAAATATTGCATTACCCTTATTTGACTCTGGGTAACTTTTACCAGCGTGACCTACAACGCACAGCTTAGGGGTATTAGGGAAAAATCGCAACAAAATTTTATGTCCACCGTGCGACACCCCTCTAATAATGTCTGCTTAAGGGCGGCGGTAACATGGAGTACACATTTACGCTCCGTTAAATGGGGAAAGCTTTTTTCTTGTTTAGTGTCACAAAAACTGTTATTAGCCTCGAATGTGCTTCATAAACTTGTCAGTTTTCATCTAATGACATGTAGGACGGGTACACTATAATGCCTTTACGTCATTATACAATCAGTAAAACCTTTTATGTCCTCCTGAGTGATTTCTGTAACGATTCTCAACGAAGGATAATTAACTGTGCAAGAGATTTGCAAACAGAGTGGCATTCTCTATCTCTTCATATTTATAATCCGAGGTTCGAGACGCAAGGCCAAACTTTGGGTATAATTTTAATCATCCGACACGGACATGAATCTAGGAGCTCGGAATTTTCAGACTCATCAACTAGCGACTAAACCAATGAGGGTTCAAGCAAATACATATGTTTCATATACCTGTTCTCAGTAAGCTATAATTAATTAATCAGCATCGATATTCTATTATAACATATTTCAACAAATATGATATTATACTAAGAAATCCTGGCATACATTATAACATCATACACATGTACGTGTTTCTGTATTTACTATGTCTTGGCGGTATATTAATCGGTATATAAGTTAATATGATTTAAAACCAACGCAATAGGTAACTTAATAATAATATATATAAATAGTTTAAAAACCATTCCAATTAAAACATATTTGTGAGCTAAGCTATCGAATATTAATAAAATGTTATTAAAGTATATAATATAATAAAATTTAAATTGAACATTCCAATAAGCCAATACTTTTTCCAAGGTATAAAAGTTCTCGTATGATTTCCAAGTAATAATAAGAGTTACCAATTTTGTTATATGCTTCATGTTGCGTTAATTAATACCTAATTACTAATACACGCGTATGCTTTGTTAGATAGCTATTTACTACACCTGTATGTAATGACTCCTGGATCTATGAAAGTGACTATAATTTTACCTATGCTAATATTATAAATGGGAAAGTAACTCTGTCTGTCTGTCGTTCTTTCAAGATCTTATCGCTGAACCGAATTTGATGAAATTTGATATGAAACAATTTTGAAGAACTGCCAAAGAAGGACATAGGGTACTTTCTTGTCTAACTCATAACAAACAAACCCCTAAAACGCGAGTAAAGCCGCGGGCTTCAAATATATATAGAAATATATAGGAAATTTGTTTAACAGTCTACCTACATCAAAATTTTAAAATTACTGACTGAAAGTCCTTTCTTTGTATCACTTTATATCACTGTGACATTGGGTTACAACTACGCATAAAAATATGTAGTTGTATTGTATATCGCATCCAATAAAAAGTTTACTGTCTTTTGTTTTTTTTTATGTAAATTGTAAGTAAAGTTTTTAATTATATTTAACTTAATAACTGGAAGGTTATATTTATTATTAAATTTATAGTTAATTTAAATTACGTTGTCATTTGCTATTGGACAGAGAGTAAAGCTGCCAATAAACGCTGCCTTACTGACTGACAGCCTTAATGTGAGGATTGCGTGGACGGAAACGGACATTTTGTATTCACGCCGGGAAACAACAGCAGTAGGTACACTTTAAGTGTCCAGAAGCCATCATTAATACAATAACAAATGAATTATTAAGATTTTCTATCCACCCTTGCCTTATAAATAACGTGAAATTTGTCAAGATACTCGCTACGAAATTCAAAGATCCATTAACTTTGTTTTAATTCAAGCATCTAAGGACTTGAAGAGTCACTTGAATTTCGCTCGGAAATTTAAATCAAATAAAATCAATAGTCCATTTTTAATGTCATGTCATAGGTAGGCAGAGTTACAAATGGGCCTGGTTTTAAGTGGTCATCATTGCAGCATAGAGATAGTACTGAAAGGAGCTTTTATCTATTCTAATATCACTATGCATCACCACTCTTGAGGTTTAAGATGTTATATACCTCATGTCTGTAGTTACACTGACTTACTCATAGTTTATATCGGAATTCAACTATATATACTAAGTATTGCTATTTGTTTGTACAACAACAACAACAACAACAGCCTGCAAATTCCCACTGCTGGGCTAAAGGCCTCCTCTCCCTTTGAGGAGAAGGTTTGGAACATATTCCACCACGCTGTTCCAATGCGGGTTGGTGGAATACACATGTGGCAGAATTTCTATGACAATTTGTCACATGCAGGTTTCCTCACGATGTTTTCCTTCACCGCTGAGCACGAGATGAATTATAAAGACAAATTAAGCACATGAATCAGCGGTGCTTGCCTGGGTTCGAACCCGCAATCATCGGTTAAGATGCACGTGTTCTAACCACTGGGCCATCTCGACTCGACGATTTGTTTGTAGAATATATTTAAAATTAAAATTGATTTGTGGTTTTAATTTAGTATTTGTAACTTGTATCAAAAATGTAAGTTCCTATAATCAATAAATTAACATTATTTTGCGGTGTATAGCCAAAAAGTAGAATGTAGAATAAATTTTCACTTTTTATTTTTCGCATAAATTTTTGGATGTATTTTACAATCATACATATAATATTAAGGGTGTAATTACAAACGCAGTCAATTACGTCAATTTGATTTAATTGAATATCGTATTAGTGACATAATTAATTTGCAATATCGCGCGGTAATTGATTTCAGTTAGCTAGTATTCGCGACCGCGTCCGTCTACACCACGCCTCGCCACACCACCGCAAGCCGTCAAGTAACGCAGCGTCATTTCACGCTATGAAATCTGTGACGAATGACATGTGCCCCGTACACGTGTTATGAGTATTATGTGACCATGAAATCATACTTTCCGATTTGCTCTGATCGGTTATAATCTATAACATATATATGTACCCATGTATTATTATTATTGTCTAGTCATGTGTGTCATTGTAATCAAAAATGAGGCAAAATATAAATAAATGAAACTCCTTTATATCTTAATGAAACACAACATAAAAACAAGTGTTAGCTATTTTGTTTCACGTAATATAGGCCTTTCAGAGAATTAACGAAAATAATTGCCTTTTTTTGCCAACGCAAGTACAATGATTACACAGTTGCTAGAAATATGAATATATTCATACGCAACAATTATCCTCGTCATGAGTTTGAAGAAAAAGAAATATAAGCTTAACAATCGTAGGACATTCAGCTGTTAAAAAAAAAACAAAGATCTGACTAAGAACTAAGCCACGTCACATTGGCACTAAAGTCGTATATAGTTTATAGGCTATGTAACATAACACTTAATTAAAAGAAGCTAAGCAATATAATATATAACGCTATAATTGTTTAGTCGTGTGGAGCCAGGAGTGACGGGCTGAGAGAGGCGGGGTATTAGCTCTCGCCACATTGAACGCTGTGGGATCCAACTTATTAGGAGATTTGATCATGCGAATAATACTCGTTTTATACATTATATTGCCTTCGAACCCATCTATTGTGCTGAGCTCATGTGATATCGTCTGAGATATTTCAAATTTAATATCTTTTCAATTGTAATATTACATTCTTAATAATAGAATTGCTTTATATCTTTACGTAAAAGTATTTCTTGACTACTTTCGTATTATTAGATTTTTATTACATTACGTCCGAGAATTTTTACGATTTACTATTATTTCATATAACTCTATGCATCAGCAATAATATTGTTTCATATTCATAGCTTCTTTAAATACTCGTCTACCTCTCTGGGACACTTCGTTTCATATTTCGACAACGTCTCGCTGACTCTGATTATGTAGATAAAGATTCCTTTGCGAAGTAGATTTTACGTAAACATACGAATGAGATCAAATCAGATATGCATAGAATCAGTTTTTATCTCCACAGATATATGTAGGATGAATTTCGGAGTTATGTGCTATAAGTATATGTTTCATATCGTAATTAAGTTTACTATTTTCGCGTTTAATTAATGTGCATTTCTCTTTGAACCTTTAGCAGCTCAGGGTCTTCGTAAATTAACTCTGTATGAGAAAACTCTCTTTCAACGCTTAATACAAAGTATATTTTAATTATATTATAATAACATAAATAACTAAATAATTGTGGATTAAATGAATAACAATTTATATTAAATATATGTATGTATAAAGGTTTGTTGAACTGATTTTATTACAAGACATAAGATTAATTATAATAAAAAATAGAATTTACTCTATTCAAGATTTATTCTTTAATTTTACAAATGTTTTTTAATGGCTTATATTTAATTAATTATAAATTTTATCTCAATAATGTAACCTAAAATTAATTTAATTGTTGTACCCTACGTCCAATAATTAAATTCATAAAAAAATGAGTAATTTAATTTATAAAAAAATATAGATAGAGAATACCTGTACCTCTAATATTAACTAGTTCTGCCAGAATAATGATTGTTTTTTTTTTCAATTACAGAATATTATTAGGAATATTGCCCCATAAGAATTATTTTATTGAAAATACTTCAAAGGAAGTCAGCCAGATGACTTTGTGAAATATACTATTTCTATGTCTGAAGCCTTAACCCAAAATAAATACCATAATAGAGTAATATCATAAAACATGATACTATAAAATCGACCAATAATAGTACCAATAAAACTGGGATGAAAGGTAGAACGTCTAAACGCAAATTTCCCTGTTTCTAACTTAAAAAGTCGAAGCAACCAACCAACTTTCGTCTCATTTCAACCTTTGTAGGATATGGATTTCAAAACATATTTCTTTGTGCTCATCAATGTTATAAAATTAAGTCTTATAAAACCCACCTGTAGATATGTGTTCTCTATCATTTTATATATATTTTCAAAGAGAAATATGTATTTAACTAGCAACAGTCGTTTGTTCTGAATGCACTCACACTGCAAATGTTAAAAACAATTACAATTTCCACATAAAATGTACACAATTGTTTCTTTTTTAAACATCCAAATATATCCTCACCTATCTACATATGTATCGTTTCTTTTACCTGTTTCGCACTTTTGATCGAGTCCAAGTGTGGTCTTATTGGCCGTCCACCTCGAATCCAATCGAGTAAAGTGCACGGTCTTACCTTCTAAGTTATTTCAGTGAAACGTTTCGATAGTTGACATAGCTCAGGTATTGAAACACGAGTGCTACGGGTGAGTATGTTGATCTCTTGTGCAATGTCAAGTCTTGCTGCCAACTTTTCCTACGATCATCCAATATTCGTAAGCATTTTTTTTTTAAATAAGACCTCAGATTATGGAAGATGTTGAGCGCATATAAAAGTGAAGCAATAAAAGCGAATATCCAGTCAACAGCATATTTAAATATCCGGTAGTATGTTTATATTAAAGCAATTTGTTAATATGCCAGTAATAATTAAATATTAAAGTTACAACTCTATCGACGTATTAACAAAAAAACTCGTCGTTTCACACAACGTACTACTACTGATAAGGTGTGTTATTAATTGGGAAGAACTAAGTCGACACTTTAAAGAGCTCTATAAGGCACTTTGAGAAGTTAAACTTAGCCTCTAATTTATAGAAATTAACCTTACAACATACACCTAAAGCAAATAGATAAGTTAACAAAGTTCTTAAAGTTTCTAGTGAACGTGTTGTTTTTCCAAAGGTACACATTCAATACGTAACAAATAAAACTATTTTGATAGCACCTGCTCAGGCTACTATTTGTTTTCCGTGAGTAAAGAACAAAAGTTAAACTATAATGTGTTCTGGGAAGTAACTAATGGGCGGCAAGTTTCAGCTGTAGGTACTTAAGCGGCCAATTCTTGAGGCGAGACTACTTTCTGAGTACACATTAGTGGGCGCCGGTAGGTGCTTTCTTGGCTAAATCTTAACTATCTACTTAAGTCAGTGTCAGGGTGAGCCCGCGGTCGAATTGAATAAACCCCTCGTTCTCTCTACGCTTGCCTTTATCTGCTTTCATTACTTGAGCTTCACTCAGATATTTGGTTCAATTACGCGGTAATTTAGTGAATCAATACGGCATTCTATCAGCTTCTTACAATGTTCTGTTCTGGGGGAGCAATATACAACAATATAGTACTTTTTCAATTTAATCGTGAAAGTGATAAGGCTTCAGCATATTATATTCAGAAAATAATATTAAATTAGTCATGATTGAATAAAAAATAAAATCCCGAAATACATGATTTTCTAATATTATATCTCTTATTGCTTGTATTTTTGTATAAGTATACTTTACCTTAAATCCAACTAATTAAACATACGCAGTGCAATATAAAATAGGATATATAAGAAAGGAGTAGGCTCTTTTCTTAAAGGTTCCCATGTCGTATCGGTTCGGAAAAACCGCCGGCGAAAGCTGGTTCCACAAAGTGGTTGTGCGAGGCAGAAAATGTCTAAGAAATCGCGCTGTTGTGGATTTTCGGACATCAAGATGGTGCGGGTGAAACTTAGAATTTTGACGAGATGTCCGAAGTAGTCCGAGGTAGTCCAGTTATGGTCCATCATTTCCGATACCGAGTTTTTTATTGTATCAGTTAGACACAAACATCCTTATTATCAAAAAAAAAATAAAAGCCTGTATAACGCTAAAAGAGAGGATCTTAAATGAAAACCAAATCGAGATTCACGGAAAATATTATATTAAATAATACTAATACTTAATTACAAACTCAATTTAAAACCTCTGGGGACCGCAAAATGTAAATATTTGTTTAAATATGGATAGCCCAAAATTTGTTATCCATATTTGAACATATATAACACTAGCTGAACCTGCGGCTTTACCCGTACGAAATTCAACAAAACCAATAGAACAAATTCAAAACCAATATCACACAAACCGTCACCACAGATAAAACGATCTCTTTGGGGAGTGATTTAAACAGATAGCCTATGATCTTCCTCGGGACTCGAACTATCTCAATGCGAAATTTCATCTAAATCGGCTCCGCTTCTTAAACGTAAAGAGATATCAGACATAATTATAATGGAATTTATAATGTTACTAGTGTTATTGAATATTATAATTTTCACATAACAAATAAAACTTATAATATTTGAAAATATAACATTCATATATTTTGCATATGTGACCAATAAAATATTTCTAATGACCCTCAGATGGCTTTTACGTGGAAAAATATATCAAAATCACATATCCATTAACAGCGCTTACTTCAGTCCTAGGCGACTTGTGAAAAACCAAATGTTTCGAAAATACGTGCATGTAAAAATCGAACGATAAAATTTAAACGTAAAAGCACTTTTCATTTTGTGTAATACGTGCATCATCGTGATTTCATTCGATGCGGGCGTGTCACTATATCGCACCGTAAATGTTTTATGAGCCACGCACATTGTCAATTTTGATGAAGGTTTACTTTGCGAATAACTGACCAATGAAATGGGATTGTATCGCTAACTCCCTCTAACTAATAATATACTACACCGCGGTGTCCTCATAAAAATATGTTTAATGACGTCATAAAGATTCGATATGCCCGCGCGGCATAGCGCTGAAAATGTACTCTCGATAAAAGCGAGCTTATATGTATCTATAAATCCGTGAGAGTTTCATTTTATTACCATACCTCTACACACACGAACGTAATTATTATAACATTCAATACTAAAATTGTTATTATTATATAATTGTTAAAAAGTACACCATCAAACAATAACTACTAAGTATCTAGTTGGTTCAACAGTTTTTACGATAATCCATCTCGTTAAAAAGTACATTCGGTTTTATCTATTATATGAGAATAAAATATTTATATGAAATTTTTGCAAAGGAAAATCGTTACTTTTATGTTTGTCTTTCATATTGAATAAACAACGCTTACAACTCGCCTGAATATTATTACCGCATTCGTTCAGTGAATATGACGTGAGGATTATGCAAGAGACCTAATTACATTCCGGCGGGGATTATACAAGGCTTCATGACATGATGCTCAGAAAATGTATCACACAATAGAACTTTCACAAAGGCCGATTTTCCTATTGAATTGTCTCGAAAATTTACCCAAGCTCGGTGCTCTACCCCACCCTATTAACCACAAGTTTCGTTATTAGCGACTGTGTTCAGAACTTTTGGGGGAATAACCTTCATTTTAGTTAATATTAAATTCTTAGTTAAAATATCCATGTCAAATTTCTTGCGTCTTTGATATTGAACTGAATAACTTCTTATTTGAATCGTTTGAATATGTATTAAAAATCACATGTATGTATATCATTTTAGTTTTTACTAAGAATACTCATCGCTTTCGCCATTACAGTTTTTAGTATTAAAATCAAAATATAAATTTATAAATGGTAATATTATGAGTCGAGATGGCCCAGTGAAAGAAAGGTTAGAACGCGTTCATCTTAACCGATTATAGCGGGTTCAAACCCAGGCAAGCACCGCTGATTCATGTGCTTAATTTGTCTTTATAATTCATCTCGTGCTCAGCGGTGAAGGAAAACATCGTGAGGAAACCTGCATGTGACAAATTTCATAGAAATTCTGCCACATGTGTATTCCACCAATCCTCATTGGAACAGCGTGGTGAAATATGTTCCAAACCTTCTTCTCAAAGGGAGGAGGCCTTTAGCCCAGCAGTGGGAATTTACTATTTGTTGTATTTTGTTGTTGTTGTTGTTGTTGTATTTGTTGTAAATGGTAATATTAATTTGTCAAATTCGATTCGATAATCTCTTAGTCATACTTACTTATTATTTTTAATTTATTGTCAATTCATATCTAATGTAATTAAACTGCTTGTTTTGCTTTTCTATAATTTTGAATTGGGAATACAAATACACAAATGGCCCATAAGGTGGTAAGTATTCACCCTCATAGAAAATCTCACTGTTAGAAATATTAATCGTTAATGTATCGACAACTTTGAGATTTTAAATGTTACATTGTATTACTGTGTATTTACTGTAATTTGGTTTATTAATCCTTCAAACCCTTCAAATACAATGTGTTGTTTTGCAACCGAATTACAATAACAGTGAAGTGAAGTAAACGTACCCAAATTAGCTTGCATAAAATCCAAATCCACTCTTAAATAATTTAATCTTAAGGTCGACTAATATATATTTAAATACAATCGAATTTGGAATAAGATACAACAACCATTTTTATTCGTTTTAAGTTCAAAGCCTACATTATCACATATATTTTTTTAATTTGATATTTTGTTTATTGTCTAAAAGGCCAATTATAAGATATGTATATAAATTAATTATAATCAAAAATGTTTTGCATTGTTAACTTTAGCAAAATAAACGAAAGAGTGACGGTAAACAATAAATTACACACAAACTTTACGAAACTTGGTACGATCTTCAAAAGGCCGTAAACGAGATTAAGTAATTTGGGGCGAAATAAGCGAAATTACTCTGGCATTGTCGGATCTTTCCCGACATTATAGAGAATCGCATACAATATTTGTTTCCTAACATATCATTCTGTATAAAAGTATTTCATATAATTTAATAAAATCATTTCATATTTAAATGCAATGGTATGGAAAATTTGTATGGAAATCTCGTAGTGGTCGGGTTTACTGATGTCCGTCCTTTCTTTGGTATTCAGTGCGTGCGGTATGGAGGAAAATTAAGGTAGGCCGACGCGGACATGTGGACTTTGATTCCATGCCGATTTTATATGAAAAATAGCTACCACCTCATATGGTATTCATGAAAGCTCTACATGAATTTTTATGTCAGCTGTCATATTTTCATCCACCTTTCATCTTTATATATTGAGTATGAAACGTTCATCTTTAAATGGAAAATACGGAATATACAACAGAGTATTATATTTTAACCTCATAACCGATATTACACGTCTGACCGATTTTAATTTGCTTACGTTATTACATACTCGATATTGCAAAATCCAATAATTTTTCCCCGTAACAAATTATACAAAAAATAATAATTGTATCAGTATTCAACTACGAGGATAGCTTATACGTATAGTAATCGTTTTAGATAGTTCAGAGTTACCAGTGCTGATAGCACAACAAAGGCTTGATAAATGGATTTTACCTTCTCTTGTTTGAACAATAATTACTTACTTTGAAAGTAAATCAGTGACGAACATTTTTACTCGTCGCGCTCGTCGCGGAAGCACTTCCATTCCATCATAACTTTCCAAACTTATCTTAGTTAGGAACGATCAATTTTCATTTTCTCTCGATTACACTCCTCTAAGAGATGAAATTAAAGTACTGTTAAATTGCTATTTTACTAATGACAATGTTTCACATAGTTTATAATGAAATAACTAATAATGATTTATAGTAAACTTTACAGTTCAAAGAAACAATGTTACCGTTATTGTATAATGAGTATCTTATATTCGTAAATACCCAAATTAATATTATATTAACATAATTGCTTCGCGCTATGATTTGTTGCTTATTATCTTATACTTTACCGAGCGCTTAGAATTAACTATAGAGATGTTCATATAAAAATTAACGCAAACGTAACTGTTCCACTCTGGCTATGTGTGTGTGTGTGTGTGTGTTTGTGTGTGTGTGTGTGTGTGTGTGTGTAAAACGTCGTAATATTTCAAATGAAATTTTACTAGGTAAAGTTGTTGTGACTACAGTGACACACAGCAAATACCTTTACAATCGATTTAGATACAGATAAAGCTATAAATAAACATTACGTTTGCAATGAATAACGAGGAGCCGACAGATTTGTTTTCATTTCTTCCGCTTCAGTCGTATATTTACATATTATACAAGCCGGAAGACCTATGTAATACATTTGCAAGATGATAAACAAAACGGAATACGGGAAGCTATGTATTACTGAATTTCGACAGGCGGCAGTTTATCAAGGGGAGCGAGACTCCGAATCATCTCATCACGTCCTATCATCTCAGCTAGAACATTCGTCAAAAATTAAAATACCTCCGCTTTACGGTGGTCGAAGTTCAGGAAATTTCAATCTAAAATAACCCTTATTTCGTCTATTTAAAGATCAATTCTATTTTTTTTGGATCGTCACTTCAAATTGTATGTTTTAGTTAATTTATTAAAATATAACTGACTTATATTAAGCGTATAGCTTAAATAATATATACATTATCGTTTATATTAAATATCATAAAAGATGAATATCGTGACAAGTTCCTACGGAAGATTTATAAAATATGATATTTATAGACACGTCATAATCAATACTTAAAAATGTTAACGTCATATTTTCTTAGTATATATTGTCACAGTTTTCTGTTTTAATGATAAGAAAATAATATCACATTGAATCCATAAGTGGGTTTTTGTGAATACGTATATCGAACCGAAAATTTAATTAATTAATTAAGTGTAATTACAGTAATTACAAAATGAAACATACGGAAATATGTTAATTAAGAAATGTCACTGCCTAGTCGATTTCGGTTGTCTTACTTGATTTACTTTTGATTTTTCAATTAGTTTGTCCTAAATATATCAAAACACTGCATCATCAAGACTTCTCTACATTTTTAGACCCCAAATAAAATAGGCAATACATGTGTACAAATTACAATACGTAATACATGTAGTTGGTGAAGATCGTAGACAAGTCTACATCTATCATGCTCAAAGGCCGCACTCGATGGATTGATCGGCGGCGCCGGACATGCGACGAAAATATACCAAAGGAGCGAGAAAACACTAAGACAAAAATGGTGAAAGCAAACAAATGCCCTGTCGATAGCGTGACAGAAGGATTGATAGTTAGCGCTCGTCGTGAGACCGATCTCATTCCACCTCGGTCTGCAAAAATACGCTTTTTGATTTTATTGTATGAGTCGCCTCACTAATAAAGCTAATGTTTTTGTTACGATCAATTCCTTTTAATAATCTGAGGTTTTTAATTAATATTTAAATAATTCTTATAATAATAATCATTGGTGTTGAAAATTCAAATCGAATGTTCATAAGTTCAAAGAGTTTAATAATATCCACATTACAAAAAAAATAATTCATAATTAGAAACTGTTCACCTTAACATATTTTGGGCACGCCAACCCTTATCGAGGGTGACTAGTGAACTGCGCAGGACATACAGTGCATAAATGTAAGTGCAAATACAGTTAAGTGCATTCCATTCTCTCGGCAAAGAGAGTACAAATCTTACCAACTGGATATAATTTAATGTACTAATCACGAATATTCATACTAATGTATGAATATTTCATGTTATTGTCAAATAAAGTCGTTGATTGTAAATTAATCCTATGTATTTACAGTCCATTCACCCGTTTCTTATTTATTTAATTTTTTTATCATTAATCATTATCTTATTCGTTTAATTCTTGCTTTATCTTTCACGCTATATTTTATGCTCATCAAACTTTTACCAGAGATTTAAATTTTTTTTATTTGCTCATGATAAGACAAGGCTTAAATTCCAAAGCCATAAAGATCCTCAATTTGTTATTTGAAATGTTAAAAAATGTACTTACGCAAGACGGCTGGCAGGAGCTGGATGATAATAGCCCAAAAACGATCTCAGTGGCGTGCCATTGGAGAGGCCTATGTCCAGCAGTGGACGGAAATGGGCTGATTGATTGATAGATTAATAAAAAACTGTATTCATATATAATTCATTATCAAATAAAAAGAGACGTCGCAACAGCAAAGGAATTTCTAGAGTAACTTTTGATCAAAATACTAACATTTACAATTTAATAAAATAAAATAATTAATTGTATGTCAATTATAGATTTTATGATAAATTTTATATTCAATTTAAATTGTATCTTGGTTTTATCCGAGAGTTGTCGTATTTGAAAAGGACAGGATCATGTCGATCTGGAGTATTAAGTCGTTAGTTTACAATGCACAAGGGAATTTTCAAACAAAGATAGATGAGAAAGCAGAACACGAAGACAACACGCGGAGATGAAAAGGAGATCGGCTTCGCTCCGTCGAGAACAGATGTAATCGGATTTCGTGTCTATGTATGATTTATACGAGCTTTTCTTAACAATGTGGTACTTACCGGTTTACTGTAGTATTATATACTTTTTATAAAATTACAAAGCTAAATAATAAAATCGTTTTTTTTTAAATTATTATTTATTAAGTTAATATATGTAGTTACAAATGATGATATTAAATAGTAACCATAGTTGCGATTGCCCCCAGACATTACTAATGCTAGAATTATTACACCGTTCTAGTGACGTCAACTACGCATCTTATGACGGGTGTGTTTATAATTATACTGGCACAATCATCATTTCACTCGGCACGCAGCAATACACAGTGTTGCTATTCGTCAAAAGAATAATTACTATTTAATTGGTGCTATCTTGACGATTCTGTATAAACTTTTACCGACATCAAATATATTCCATGTATTCCAAATGAAAAAACTACTTAAATAAATAATGTTACAAGTGGAATACATAAAAGTATATTAATCTATTGGTAAGTGAAAACGTTTTAAATAGTGTGTTCATTGATCCTGCTTTCTATAAGGGCAATTTATAATAATACCTTAGCAAAGAAGCGATAAAAAGCATCTTCCATAAAATATTGCACACTTAAAGTACCCAGGTCAGTGTCAATGATGCTTATTAGGAGATTTCCCGTTCAAAACGCCACAGTAGATACAGATTTATTTAGCCATTTTTTTTAATTATTTGATCTCTTCCCTGTGTTCCCTTCAGTCATAAAACGCAAACACATAGTATTAATATTCACTTATTAATAATTAGCAGGTTAAATAACACAGTTGTTTCATTTGTTTTGTGGGTACGGTAGTACGCGATACTGTGAATTACAAGGGCACCTTCTGTAGCAGCGCTTTGGCGTTTTTAACAAAATTCTAGGGATTTGTTGTCAATAGCGGACTTATTTAAGATGTCAAGTTTTTAATTGTTTAACTCTTATATTTTCAATTTTATTGAAATCTAAAAAATCCTAATTCCATCACTGACTCACTTATGATAATAACATGTTCTTAGGGTATTTCTAATATTCTAGTCGGCTGAAATTTGGTATATTACCCGAGATCAGAACGTACACAAACAACAAAAAAATTATACATTGTAACTTTTTCCTTCAATTCCTTAAATTAAAAGATAGCACTTTGATTCTTCGCAATTTTGACGTCGGAGATCGGAAAATTAACATAGGGACTATTTGTTATACTAAATATAAAAAATGAAAACATATTTTTGCTACAAAAAGCAATAAAACAATTTCGTGTAAAATATTGCCAAGACAGACCTGTATCCGCAAATTATAAAGATCAAAAATGCTTTAATAGGCTGCGGACCGCGAGCTTCCGGGTTCAAATCTATGGTCTGGCAAACAGTAGGTTTTGAATTTTACCGTCAAGAATCCCGGATTAGGAAGCAGGTTTACACTTCCGTGCCTGCGGAAGGCCTGAGAGAGGCCTCAAAATGAGGAAGTCAGGAATCAAATATGATCGTAGAGAAATCTCTACGATCATATTTGATTTCCTTTCCAACGGATTGAGAGAGTGAGAACATTTGCATATGATTGTTTACATACGCAATACATTTGTATTACAGCATTTTCGCTTCGGCAAAAAGTATAGGCCACCAATACTACCACTAAACTATCCAACCAACTACCAAATTAAGTAAAAATCACTACCAAAAAACAAGAGGACTAGGATAAAGCTAACATGTTGACCTATTTACTGAAGTACTTCCTTAAACAAGGCTGCTACTACGGAAAATAGAATTGCCGGAATGGCTCAGTGGTTAGAGCTCGAGAATATCACTTTGTTTTTATAAAATTTATCCCACACTGGGCAGTGATGGAAAATATAGTGAGAAAAGCAATAAAAAAAATATATAATTTCAGTCAATTCTGTTACATGTGTATTCATCCACTCGCAGTAAAATTGCGCGGAGGACTAAGTTCCAAACGTTCTCCTCACAAGCCTAACAGGTTTTTGAACCTTTGATCCCGGTATCAACCGTATACACTAGACAATAGACCAACAATTACCGGCATATAATATAAGTATTTATAAATACGCTTATCGAAATCCCGACATGAAGGCAGCACTTAGTTTAAGTAACCACATTTTTTTCATAATATATTATTTTGTTTCAGAATTCGTGATGTCTGAAGGCGGACATGGTGGTTCCGGCACATACCCAGCTCGTTCTCCTATGTCCAGCTCCACAACAGGACACTCCAGCTCAAGTCATCACAGGTTTGCTATAATTATATACTATTATCTGACTAATTTTGAATGATACGGTGGAATCAGGTTCCGAAAAAACGAGCTATGGTCGCGTTTTCCCAGTAGCGTGACTTTTTTAAGTTAACACCGCTAAAATATTTCTCATATGGCACTCGAATCAAAAAATAATCGAATAATATCAACACAACATGTCAATACAATTTAAAAACCTTTTAGCAAAGGACAAAAAGCTATGTAAAAGCTTAAATTTTAGTTGTGACTTGAGCAATAAAGTCACTGAATGTGCACGTGAAAGCCCATAAATTTAATAAAGACATTTCTGACGATAAAAGAGTGCCTATCGGGAGACTAAAAAACCTTTATTAATGCACTTACTTTCTAAAATTTCCTTTGAGCTCTCGAGCCCTTCCAAATTAATCTTAGCTCTCGTCAAAAGAATCGTAAATTTCCGCATTCCGACCTAACAATGAATGAATATCGGCAAATACATTTTGGAGACAAAATTTGAAATATTTAAAACATATGATCTAAAACGGCTTTAAGTGTCCGTTTAAAGCTTTAAAATAATGTAATATTTTATAATTTTTAACATAAATCATCTATTCTTTCTAAATCAATTTTTTTTGCAAATAGACAAACATATTATAGAAATATCAATATTTTTTAAAAAATCCTGGAACTCAAATTTTGATGCTGCTTGGTAATAAAAATATGTGCAGAGTCAATTTCCTTTTCTTAAGTAAATTGATTAAAGCTTGTTCCTGAAATAAATATATATAACATAATAAATATACATATAATAAATATAAAATGAAATGCTCTAGTTATTTATTTATTTTTTTTACTTTTTAAAATTATACGATTAACTCTAATTGTAATTGGATTCCAAAGCTAATAAAAAATTGACAAACCCGCCAGCCTCCACGAGACAGCAAAGAGCGTCACAGGCTCTACATTAATTTAAACTTATCCGTGAGAAAATACTTTAAACTTTTCAAACGCGAAGGTTTTCTAGCTTACATTTTAATTCTAGTTCTGCGTCCGGACGTAGGATAAATTAGTAGCTTAGTTATTTAATGAAGAGCCTATTTTAAATAGCGCTGTTAGACTATTTCCTGTTGCTAATCGAACATATTTTTTTATTCGATAGTATCAATGATATCTGTACTCGTATATTAATGAAATGAATACTTAAAGATAAAAAGATTATTTTAAAATGTTGATGATATGTTAAATGTTAGCAAATTGTTACCTTCAAAATAAATGAACTTTTTTGTCTCTATGCCGGCGAAATCCTAAATGTTGAATGAACGATAAAGCGTATTCCATTTTCGAACTGTTCCACCGTCAACGGATATTTTTAATTTATTTTGGTGCGAGTCTTCATGATTGAATAATATAATTTACCGCTTTTTGTTGATAGTAGATCAATTCGACGACAAAGTTTAATTCTTATATCGAAATATAATGATTACTAAAACTATTTTTAGAATTACTTTTAATCTTATAGGTATTCAAAACATGTATTATTTTATGAAATATCCGTCCCTAATTTTTACCTGCAATGTATGTTCATTTACCTTTTGAAAAACAGATGTAGGTTTTTCAGTTGGGATACCATTTATTAAAATGTATGTACGTATGTAATAAATCTGTTGTAGAAACTTTTCTCATAATACTATTTTTATGTTAAAATGAATTCCTCCAAAGCTAGTTATTGTGTGCTAAACGGCAGTGAATTTAGAAACTCATCCGTGCAACTTCACCTAAGGCAGCGATCCTCCCCAGTGACGTCACAATTTTATGTAATTAACGTACGTAGCCGTTCGTGTCAGGTCTTGTTACACTGCAGATAACTTTACTTAGTAGAAATCCTCGGATATTTTGTCCTTATAAATCTCGTCTCTCTTGCTATTATTAAGTATTATATACCTACTGTTGAGAGGTCTGTGGCATCTGACAACTTGAAACGAGTAAAGTATTATATTAATATTTTCGTAGTGATATTTAAAATATTTTAGTATAAGTATTCATTTTCATAAAAGTATGAATTCCAAATTTACCATTTGTATACCCTAAATAAAGATGAATTTGCAAGCAATACATAGAGGAAAAAATGTATTTGTTTTGTTATTTGAACAATGGCATGCTAGATATTCTGCATAAAAGCAATAATGGCTAGATATTTACGAGAACTGCCAATCATTAACAAACCGGTTCATTGCGTTTAGCGTGCACACATAAAAATAATATTCTGAAACTGTATTTCGTTTCCCATATTCCGCTAGTCTCAAATAAAAGCCTTTATGTAACTATTTTGCTTTGATTAAAATACTTTTATTAGAATAGAAAGCATATAATGTATAGAATTTAAAATGTATACATAAAAATAATTTTCCGAAAATAATATTCGATAATTATGAAAATGTATTGTTACATACATTATAAACTTAACAAATAATGTATAAAAAAACAGTTAGTTATACTATACAATAGGAGAATAGAGCATAATGAGAATAACTAACAAAAATGTTATTATTATAAACGAAACAATTGTACAATGAAAATATAGGAAACATACAAATGTTTTGAAACAAATCATCACTTTTATGATTATTAAAGTATTTGTATTCAAAAATGCATATTTATGTATATAACAATATATGTGATTCTTGTAGTACCTAATTGTCAATAACTTCATTTCCTTGCCTGCTTTATATAAATAAAGTACAAATTATATATAAATGGCACTACAAACGAGTATGTGCTAGTTTGCAGTGTACGATCACCGGACGTACTCCTACGCCGCTCGCCGCGCTCCACCGAGACATGGAAATGCTCTACTGAATCTATTTACCACCAAAACCCCTTATCTACTTTTTGCTGAGCGAAAAACTGAAATGCAATTTTAAAATTAGCTATGCTGAAAATTTTAGAGAATGCATTCGCTTTTGTTAAATACGTATCCAAAAATCAAATGTACGCTTCCATCTTTCTTTATATACTAAAATAGCGAAAATATTCATGTTTTTTTTTTATATACTTATTTTCGTACAAAACTTGTTCCTCTCGTAATAAATGCATTTGAATGTGTTCTATACAAATATTCTTAGAAACAGTATGTATAGACTGTCGTACTGATTGTTTTTTTTTATTAAATAGACATTTTTAGACAACTAGGATTTTTATGAGTAAAAGTATGTTAATGATTATTAAATATTTAATTGCTTGTATTTGTGTCTTAAAAATATTTTTATAACATTGTTATACGATTTATTAATAGTTATTTCTATACGAATATATTAAGCTTTTAACCTTGTTTTTTCCGTTGATTTCATCTCACGGTATACTGGTTGGATTTGAAAAAAAAAAGCACTTTTTGTATTACAGGAGACTAGTGAGATATAAAAGCATTTCTTATTGTACATTGATCATGCTTAAATATTTGTGTAGGCGAGGCTACTCGCTACATTTTAAGAAGTTATATAAAAAAAACATATAAATACTTTACTTAAGCTTTCAATCGATTCTATGTTCATAGAATAATTTATAAAATATACTGTATTTGTTGTTGTTGTATTTGTATTTGTTCAACATTTTAATAGACACACAATATATATTATTTTACAAAAATATAAATGAAAAGCGTCACATGTTTTTTTTTTGAACAAAATAAATATTCAAGCTCTCTTATTCGTCGTTAACTAAGAAGTTAATGTAAGAACACAAACCTCGTTTGCTTAAAATATATATATTTACTTACAAACAAACACGTAACACGATACACGCAAAATATTAATGAGGTTTTCATATCGTACATACGCTATGACTGAAACAGCAAAGGTCATTAATACCGTATAGGGTAGATCCCAGTGCGGTCACAATTTTGCCTGTTCACGATTCGAGACGACCCTCGCCCATTGCGTTAGCTTTCAAATTGAACCTAAATAATGCATGATCTAACCTTAAAATCTCATTTTATGTTATTACTTTTACTAGCTGAAGTTATTTGAACGGTATTGGTTTGCTATCTAAATGCAAATACCGCTTTTGACCGTCTCAATGGCGTGACAAGAGCTGTCGATGGACTTTTGATAAGTTGTTTTAAAGGCGTATAAAGTTTTGTATTCGTTGTTCATAGATATTAAAAAATCTACTAACTTTAAAGTAATCTTTTTTTGATAATTATCAATAGTTGTTACTATTGTTGCTATATGTCTAATATTTTTTGATATAAGTATATTATGAGACATATTTTCATTATATATTTTGGTACTTAAACTCTAAATATCATTATAGTTGATTATAATTTATTTAGCATAATATAAAATACTAATTACACCATTTGTAACTTTAATAGCATTATCTGTTATTTAAATAATAATTGGGACTTAAAAAGCTGTAATAGCTTGTTTAACTGAAATTAAAAATATATATGGTGTGAGGTAAAGTTGCTTATCACATATGTAAAATTATAAAATATTGAATGATATATCTCTACTGCCAACGCTAAATTGTGGGGTTGGGTGCGGTTGGGCAATTTTGCGCTTCCTACTAGGCAACACATTCCACACCGCTGTGCACTTCTGCAACATAAGAGGCCTGAACTCCACCTTGAAAGCCGTTTAATTTCTCACCGAGACTAGGATATCCTCTCTGGCACCTACTACCCACGGCACAGAGTGTAGGGATCTTTAAAATCTGGCAACATAGCAGCAAGCCCTCACTGTTGTAGATGACAGATGGTCGGTGATAGTCTCTTTACATATCTATTAAAAAAATGCTACAATTTTTATCACTTACAGCCTTAAGGACTGAGGTTAACATTGATACCCCTAAACGGATTTCAAATTTCATGAGTGTCCTAGTTAAAATATGAATATTATTATTAATATGTGGTGTGAAACCGGCTTGACGAGTCCTTTAAATTATTACTATAAACATTATTATCGTTAGGAAGGATCGGAATAAAATAAACAATAATGAACAACTATGATAAATTAGTCGAGTCATCATGTTCATTAGTCTAACTTCAAAAACAAGAGGAGGCAATAAAATTACCCCTTTATAATACGTAAGTGGAATCGAATCATATACTATCATTAATCATAATTACCCTCTTTCGACTCACCTAATCCCCACATGAAATACCACTTTCATTTTGTTTGTTCATCAAATCCTTGAACTAATTAAATACAAAGATTAGAAGGAGGTCCCTTTGAAGAATCGAGTGTTTTTATTTACGTAGCATTCGTTACGTTACGTAAATTTCAAAGCGATTTATTAAATTTATTTTTAAATGACCTACAATGTTTAAAGCAAAATTACTGTTAGGATGCTTACAGCGTAATTACACAATTATATCAAGAGCACGTCGCGCCAGGTAAATCTCACTGTTACTACATTTTATTTCTGCAATTATTCTCAAGTCACATTTTTTATTTCTAAATAAAATTCAAGTATACAATTATATTAAAGTACTTGATAATAAACATAAATGGAATTCAGAGTGTTGCCAATTTAATTAGTAAATCTGTTACTAGGACGTGTCTATGCATAAATCACTCTTTTAAAAGAATAAATTTCTGGAACATTATTATTTATAAAGAGAACGAAAAGTGTGAATGTATTAAGGCAGTAAATAGCGGACAGATTTTGTTCCAACATAACTCTTGAATTTTGGAAAATGTCAAAATATGATCAAACACTATTTTATTTTCAAAATCTGACCGAATCAATATGAATGTCGAGATGACAACTCATTTTTTCTTGTTAATAAATAAAAATATATAGTACGACACAACTTAGATGTAGCATCGGCAAAATTCGTAAAACCGATCACATTCGAATTGAGTACGCTATCCCAAATTATCCATATTTATTTCTCATGCAAATATGATCTTTGCACAAACGTAATAACTTGTAATGTCATATGACCTAATATATTCGTCAATTTGACGGGTCGATTTACATGCACTTGCTTTCTCTGACGCGTGAATCTATAGCGACGAATAGCGTCGAATGGTGCGATAAGTAGCTATTTCTATTGGTTGTGTAAATCGGCAGTAATCGGTTTTATTTTCAATCCATTGCATTTTCCGATGCTACATCTAATTTGTGTCGTACTATACTAAGGAAACGAACGAGAGAAATAAAACCTACAAAAAAATGATTTTCGATAAATATCTATTTGATTTGGTTATATTTAAGTCCAAGGTTATACGTATCCAGACGAGTAAGTATGACACATATTCTACCCCTATACTTAGTATGGTTGTGTTTGAAGGATGAAAGAGCCAAATTTACTTGCAAGCAAAAGAGACAACGTTTTAGTTTCTTAGGTTAATGTGGTATTGGCAATGTATAAATTTATTAATAATGGTATATCATAATGGTAATAATATATCAATAATGGTTAATATTTTTTACGACATCAATGACTATGAGTGAAAGTAATCATTTACCTTGGAAAGGTAATTGAATAAATTAGGTATTTTTGACTACATACAATATATGTTTATTACATGTCAAAAACTAGAATAAAAATGTACATTATTGTGTATAAATTATACAAAATGACGTAAGTTGTATGAGATCCAATAGCAGCAAAGATATATTATTAGTCAAATGTTTACGACACCATTGTTTAATTTACTTAACGATACTAGTTAGTATTCGTAAATACAAAAGTCTTCAAACATATTAAGAAAAAACATCTTTCCAAGAAACATATATTGTACAGACATATATCTGGTAAGGTTTTTATACGAATGAATAAATATTACAACACCGAAATAATCTCTACAGCATTAAACAGTTTTTCCTCAAATAAACAAGAAAAACAAGCATAAGTATCGATAATACTTATCCGAACTGTTCATTCGTTTTCCATCAACCCGTCGACTGCTAAAAGGGGGAAAAAATAAGACCGGCTGACCACATGTCGAGCCATCCTGCTCGTACCCACTCCCTCGAAAGTGAGTGACGTCTCAGCCGCAAAGAAGCTCCATTAACCAACAACTTTAAGGGGCTCAACGAAGATGCGAACGCGTAATAAATAAAGCTTTTGAGACAGATAAATTATCTTTGACTCGCGTACAACCACTTTTGACAAATTATCTGTCATAGAAGCTAAAAACAAATTTGTTTAGAACAGAAAAACTTATGAAACGCGTATGAATAATTGAAGTTTGAAAAGATTTGATGCCAGCGGGTCAGGGAAGTATATTAACATTTTGCCGTACAAACTGAACGCCGAAATTGAGGTAGCACATTGGAAAGAGCAGGGGCTGATGTTGTTAAAGTTTTAATTGCTTTTATCGCAGGCTTTAGCTTTAAAAGCCTGAAAATGCGTGTGACTATGTACAGTTATCGAATTAAATCTTTTAACGGAGTGCGGTTTAATGGCGACACTCCATTAAGTCTTGCGGTCGAATTGGTCACATGCCCTTTTAGTGTAAATTATATTATACACGTAATAAACGTTTAATAAATTTGAATTATATTTATTAAATGAGGGTCGAGCGTTCTCTCGTTGAGTACGAAAAATATTAAAAATGCATAAAGATAAGCTTTGTTTATTAACATTAACTCTTAGTTATCCTGTGTTTGCTTACTTACTAATCTGGATTGAGTATACCTAAGGAACATTCGATTCTTAAGGAAAATAGGAGTATACTTAGGTTGATAAAGAAAGTTTCGTATAAGTTTTTAAAAAAAAACAAGTATCATATCATTGCTGTAATATATCCTATGACGATATATGCATACCAATTACGAATACTCTGAAATATTCAACAACAACAATAGCCTGTAAATTCCCACTGCTGGACTAAAGGCCTCCTCTCCCTTTGAGGAGAAGGTTTGGAACATATTCCACAAGGCTCCAATGCGGGTTGGTGGAATACACATGTGGCAGAATTTCTTTGAAACTTGTCACATGCAGGTTTCCTCACGATGTTTTCCTTCACTGCTGAGCACGAGATGAATTATAAAGACAAATTAAGCATATGAATCAGCGGTGCTCGCCTGGGTTTGAACTCGCAATCATCGGTTAAGATGCACGCGTTCTAACCACTGGGCCATCACGACTCACAAATACTCATTGGTAATATATTATAGGTTCAAGTTTAACAAAAAATTATTCAATTACCTTATTAAATAATTATATATAAAAGGTACCGCTGTAAACCCAGACATGGTTTGGACCTTCATTTGAATCCAATGTTAAATAGTGACTGTACCTAATTTCGCTAAATATGAATTACCTCAAATAAGTTTTAGTATCTAAACGATATAACACGTATATAACAAGCTGTGTCCAGTGTATGACGTTATAATGTAAATTAATTAACTACGATATATTACAGTCGTTATTGACTTTAACGATATCAAGTTAATATTAAATGGCATATCCTATACGAATATACCATAATATTCGTTATATTATTGTGTACATATATATTTATATATTGACAGCCTTGATTCTCTAGTGGCATGTTATATGGTCGCAGATATTGAGGCCCTGGAGTCTACCCCGGATGGGGCTGATAAATAAGTTATACGGTTTTTTATTCTCAGTAACAGCCCAGGGTCTGGAATTTGGAAGTGTCTACTCTCCCGTGGAATGTATGTAACTCTTTCCAGTATTGTGGGATTTGCTGGCCCATATGATTATGATATTAAGGGAATAGAGAGGGCTCCAGTGTCTATGCACACACTTGAACTCTTTATTATGTAGGTAGTTGGCTTGTCTCCCTTGAGATTGGCTCTCGCTACCGCCGAACGACATAATATTTTTATATACAAACAAAAATGAGGAATGATATAAAAAGACAAAAAAATGCCTGAATAATCGATGTGACGTTCACAATCCCTGGTTTTTACAATTTATGCCTATGCCCTTATATATGCCCTGATCCCAAATTCATTTGGGGTCGGCGCAGCATGTATTCTTCTTCCATACTCCTCAGTCTGACTTCATCTCACAAGTAATATTCTTTCCAGCCATATCGTGTTTCACACAGTTCATCCATCGTTTCTTTGTTTTCCTCTATCTCAATCCAACTCAATGCTTCTTCCTCACAACATGGCCTTCATTCCTCCGCATAAATACCACGACAGCCGGCTTCCACATAATTTCTCGTTGTACATGTCAAAAAAAATAATATTTATTGATTGCATTTTGCTACTTCGTATATCACAGGTACGTTTACCTTCGCTCTTTGTGTCTGCCTATGATTTTCAACCTTTATCAATATAAACTACAACAATATATATTCTCGCAGAAAAATCTGTTAACAAGTCACAGCGAAAACAAAATGACAGCGGCCGCTGACAAAGTGACCATTAGTCGTTTGTAGATTTATTCAGCGAATATCCCGTCCAGGCATATATAGTTAAAATCGTTTGTTTCAATCGTGAACAATATGTCATAATAACGACGCCCTATGCTCGGGTTGCATCCAGTTGTCCTGCTATTGTCCCATGCTATCCAATTAACATGAAACATGTCAAGCACATTGATATGGAGTGATGTTCCGCTGTGTCACTAATTATCAGCCTTTTGTTACGCAAATATTGTACATGACCATAAATGTCTGTTTGTTTACAGCTATGTTGCTAGTTCAGACGTAACTATTTTAAAAATAATTTTATATTCATCCTTTGGTAGAGCTTCGTGCAATTTCGTCTGGATAGTACCGGCTCATTATGCATTATACTGTCACATAGCAATACTTACTACGTATTATCATTCACACATATTACATCGTTCCTATTTTACCAATGAATTATTTCTTACAGTGCTAATGTCTACAGGTGGCTGTGACTTACCATCAAGTGGCCCATTAGTCAGACTGCCCTATCTTTACCTACTTTTTATAAATAAAGAAATCAATACCTTAAATATTAAAGGGACATAAACACTTGAAAAGTAAAGTAGGTATGACTGTTTTTAGTTTTACATACATCGTTGCTTTCATCTGACAATTTGAGACTTAGGTCGGCAATCCACAATTCTAAATACTTTCAACTTTCGATCAAAATGCAATTACTCCGTGAAAAACTCTGTTATTACGTATTCCAATCAAAACAATTAACGCTTTTAAAAACGCGTGAAAATTTAAATTTATCAATGTTATGATATTATAAGAAATTCCAACTATTAATATGTCTATGTATGTGTTACTTTATCAGAAACATATTCACGTGTGTGTGTGTGTGTATTCATACCTATATATTTGTACACTACTACAGACTACGGAAACTACTTTAGATAGCATTCACAACGCAATTCTAATAATTAATGAATACGTATTTGAATATTAGACGACCTCCGTGGTCGAGTTGTGTTCACCGATTTTCATCGGTAGGCCAATCCGAGGTCCCGGGTTCGATTGCCGGCCGAGTCAATGTAGATTATCATTAGTTTTCTATGTTGTCTTGGGTCTGGGTGTTTGTGGTACCGTCGTTACTTCTGATTTTCCATAACATAAGTGCTTTAGCTACTTACTTATTTTATTCATTATTATTTATTATTATTCATAACTTATTGTCGGCTATGAGTATTTTTATATTTATTTTATGGGTACGATGTACAATAGAAGTATACTACTCCATATTATTTTATCCCTAGGTTAGGACAGAGGATGTCAAGGGCCCAAGGAACGAACCTTCTAATTGCACATCAGTAGGTGGCACATAAACGATTGTACCATTGTTAGGAGATATGCACCAAATAAATGGACAAAATAAATCAAGTCATGGCGTTACACTTCAAACTCATTAATCTAATATGAACAAATTATTCTGTTCATCAAAGTTAAAATCACTATCAAGATAAAATTTCTCATTTCTCAAGGATTAAAAATTACTAAGATAATTTAGACAATAAAATAATATTGAATGAATGGGTATAAAAATTTATTTATCATCTATACACATAATAAAATTTGAGTGTCTGTTTGTAATATTAAAATAGTCCTTTTTAACTCAATTCATATGCATGTATACACGGTACATATACCAAAATAATATTTTTTTACGATTTTTGTGTGTCTGTTTGTTCCGGCTAATCTCTGGAACAGCTGAACCGATTTTGACGGGCCTTTACTGGGAGATAACTGATATAATAAGGAGTAACTAAGGCTACTATATATATATATTTTTTTTTGATAAATTCAAATGCGTACAAGGTCGCGGGTACAGCTAGTATTACACATTACTGCATACTATTTGATTTCAATTAACTTATACATATGGTATTAGCTTTGTTACTAAAAACATATAATCCGACTAGGAATACTATAAGCAGAGTGAACAGACTAAACAATAGGCAGACGATAATCGAACAATACCTAAAGGATTAATATAAAAATATTATAATATGTGGATTAATTGCTATAATAACTACGTACCAACAATACAATAGACGTTACACATCTTGTTATTCAACCCTTCATCAAAATGTTGATTCATAATAGGCATAAAATATTCAATATATTAAAAATTGGTTTGCAGATTAAAAAATATATATTATTTTAATGGCTAGACTATTTTGAATATAATTCTTTTGTAGGCTCCTTTTTTTCATCATTTCAGTACCATTTAATTAATTTTAAAATCTATGTTTGTTAACTTTAAATCCGTGATGTTATTTTATTAAAATTTAACAATTATTTTTTTAATTAATCTTACGAATTTAACGTTTATTTAAAATGAATTATATTGTTACTGTTACTATGTGGTTAAGTAAAATTTTAGTAAATATTAAAATTACATATATTTGTTTAAATAAACTACACTTTATGCGAAAAGTATTTTTTTAATTTAACATACTAATATAATTAAAGACAGACAAACATCTTTATTTACGTGACGAAACTAGCGTGGGATGTAATTATCGGAGCAATATCAAATAAAAATCGCTCGCTAACGACCTCCGGGGCAAATCATGCGTCCATAAGCAATCCTCTTACGAGTATGTTAAGCCCCTTCGCCCCAGCACATAAGCCGAGCAATAGAGATATGATAGACGTTATTAATTAGATGTCGTTACGTCTTATGCCATTTCATTGTGTGAATGCGGAAAAACTATTGCCCTAAGTAACTTCCCCTGAAGATTCAACGAACCCCTCGAACGATGTGTCTTTCGAAAATCGATTATTATCGTTAAATCTATCTATAAACAATATATTATTTGATGCTGATATTAATTAGAAGATATATATATATTTTATATTTATACTTTTTTTAATTTAATTTTTATTTTCGTTCGAACTGAATTTTAACTCTACTGCGTAAAATTTCCAACACTTTTGGTACTGATGTTTTCAAGTATACTAACTACAAATTTCTAAATTACAGTTCGACTATGCTCACTCAAATCAAAACGCTAATTGATCTATTACGTCATCGATTGTCATCAAACATTTAAGATTAAGGTAAAATTAGTTAATTTGATCTTAATCGGCGTTTCAAATGGTATATTTATTGTTGATTTAATCTTTCAATGTATCATTATATCAATTATTTATATGTTTTTTAACTAAACAACAATTAATATTACATTACGTGAAATAAATTTAAATATGTAGGCTAAATATAAATACTAAATAGTTAACAACACACCTACGGGCTTCCGTGCTTGAAAACATTTACGAACTCATTCATGCTGCATCATTAGCAATGACTTTTTAATAATGTTTGTATTCTCTGAAAATAGCCCCCACGTCAACAATCGTACACAAAACTAATTACACGATTCCGCTAAATTTACTTGCCAATTACGAACATAGTTGTCAGCAAATCGTGGCTGCAATTACGTATTGCGAGCACGCGGCGAATTGAATTTTATTTTAAAATCCGTGATACCAGAGCAGACTCTCCTGTTACGCGCCATTTCATGCGTAATTTGATATTCGGATGACAAATTAGTCGGCGAACACCGAGAGTGCGCCTGAAATTATAGGACGCTGCTCCAACCGTACCGCTACGGCGCGTCGCGTCGGATGACGTAGCTACCTTTTGGTTGTCTGCATTAAAGTTAACTTAGACAACGAGCTGTTTCTAATTTTGAGCTAATACTAAAAGTTTATTTAGAACATTAAGATTATAAATAATAAAATTATAAAAATCTTCTGATTTGTCTGTGCGTTGATTGAACCGATTTGCGATAACAAATCAATTATTATGAACCGATATGGCCCAGTAGTTAGAACATCTGTACATTAATCGATGACTACGGGATCGACAAAATGTGACACACGTGGAAACATCAATTCGAATCGGAGCAGCGTTTCGGAATAAACTCCTAACCTTTTTATCAAACTAAGAAACGGCGTCAGCCTACTGGTATATAATTAATCTTAGAAAAAAAATAATTTTACTTTACTATCATACGTAGGTAAATCTAAGGTATCTTCTGCCAATCTTGATTTTAAAATAAACATTTCTAAGTTTGCCAATATCTTGACGTAATTATTATAAATATTCCTACCCACATGTAAAAGGCAATCCCTGAAATAGGATAAGTTATCAAAACTTTTCAGATAACGAAACTAAGAATACTGATGATATAATGTTTGTTACATTATGTTCTTATTTTTAAAATAAGCTTGAAATGAAAATGACATAAATTAAAGGGAATTATTAATAAATAATTCACACATTTAAATACGGAAAATCATTCATTTTTAGAAGTCGATTTGGCTAGGTTCATAATTTAATGAAAATATAAATTAATTAAAAAGTATCCTCTTTATAGTCTTAGAATTTAGGACAAGCAAGAATCCTCACGTTTTCCTTTATCACCGAACACTGCATGATCTAAAACATGACATTACAAATAAAGGTATGAGAGCTCAGTGGTGCTTACCCGGATTTGAATGGTTAAGATCTACAAGCTCTGGCTACTGAGTCATCTCAGTTAACTACAGTTAAATAAGCATTATATAAATAAACATTAAAATCAGATAATTTCTTGTTGTTTGTCTTTTTTCAGATGTACAAAGACCTTTTATATCTTCTTATTTTATATTTTAAAAACAACTGCATACTGATCTAATGCATAAATGTATTTAAAACGAAAATTTTGAATCGCGTAGCTTTTTGTGTACCCAAACTAAACTATAACATGAAACTCCACCCTGAGGGGGTAAAATAGAGGTTGATAATTTATGTTTCATAAAACAACAAGTAAATTCACAGGTACATTTAGTATATTATTGATTAATAACATAATTAAATTGAAAACACCAATCATGCCCTCGTAGAAAAGTGGCAAGAATGCTGGCAGGATTACTATGCATAAAATATATTACTCAGGATATTTTATAACCGTTATTGTAATTTACACGACCTGATTACATCTACATAATGTTATTTATATTTGAAACTTGCTTGCCGCTCCGCTTCGAGGGATAAAATTAGGGGACATAGAACGTTTGTATTAAAATACAAACCTACAAAATATCTTGTTTTTTTTCGTTTGGAAATCTTTTCAAACGTGGATCAAACACTAAAGTTTTATCACGATCGGATGTATATTTTAGGAACGCTTAGAGAGTAAATATTGTTTATTAATATATGTTAGGGAAATGTTAAAATCAACAAAGGATATAAAAAAGTATTGCTTATAAAATTTAAACAAACAAGCTACATAAGGATGCTCATTAAAACGAGAGAGCTCTAATTTCTTAAACAAAACTTCGCTGCAATGACTCGTTACCCTGTCTTGAAGCGGTAATTGGACGGACGTAATTACTGTTTGCTTGTAAAGCCATCATCTTATCATCGCCAAAAGGGTATTAGCGAAAAACACGACTGAAGGGTATATAAGGGTACCATCTCCGAACTTACTTGTGGGGCAGAAGACAGACCAAGTGAGACGGTTATTAATATCTTTAAACTCGGAAATAACGAACGCCTCTCAAAGGGTAGACGTCAAAACAAGGCAATTACAAGATGGGGTAATTAGGTCGCTGTATAATCTTTAGATTTTCAACGCCATTTTCATGAAAATACACCGTGGATGCTATTTCATACTCGCATACCTATCATGCTAATTAGCGTTGATAATGATGTAACTTCACGGAAGAATTTTAATGATATTTGACGTAAGTGACCTAAATTGAAGCAAAACTGTATTACACGTCATATCACATTTTATTATTCCATTTTTAGTTATCTGTCTGTAGCCACGCGACTGTATTGTTTTTAATAGGGAGGCGCACGAGCAAACACGTGGTCACCACTGGCTAACATGCATAGGTGTTACAAGAAATATTAACTATACCTTACATCGCCAATGCCCTGCCAACATCGGAAATATCTTTCTTTTCCATTTTGTTACTCTGGCTCATTCTATCTTTAAACAGGAACACAACAATACTAAGTATTGCTGTTAATAATGTGTAATGAGAAGGTGGGATGTACCCAGACTGGCTTGCACATTGACTCAATTCTATTAAAGAAACCTTGCTTCTTATTAATAAATTAGTAATAAAGTAAAGTAAAGTAACAGCCTATAAATTACCCACTGCTGGGTTAAGGCCTCCTCTTCCATTGAGGGAAGGTTTCGAATATATTCCACCACGCTGTTCCAATGCGGTTTGGTGGAATGCACGTGTGGCGTGAAATTAGACATGCGGGTTTTTCTCACGATGTTTTCCTTTACCGCCGAGCACGAGATGAATTATAAACACAAATTAAGTTTATATATATGTATAGTGGTGCTTGCTTGGGTTTGAACCCGAAATCATCGCTTAAGATGCACGCGTTCTAACCACTGGGCCATCTCAGCTCAAATTAGTAATACTTAACTTTATATGAATGTTACTTTTTACAGTAGAATGAATGTAATAAGTGTACGGTACTTGTATTACGTTAAATGAAATTAAGTTAAATACCAGGTACACACACTTTCACACTTTGATTCATTTCTATGAAAAAAATAGCGCTAAGAGCGATCACATTTACGAAGACTAAAGGAACAATTTCGTTAGGTGCCTGTTGGAAAATTTTGCTGACTTCAAAGGGCATTTTAACAACGCCTTTTTCCTCTTTGTTGACTTTTAAAAAAGTATTTAAAACAAAAAATATTTCGACGGCCATTGCCTTTGTTGAAATAATTTTAACGAAGTATCTTTCTTCCGCTAAAATTTATTTCCATTAAGGTTAAAAAAAATTTGATGTCTCAACTATACTTGCATCATTAGATCAAATTATAACATGGCTACCTATGTTTATCTAATAACAATCTAATTAAAAAAGTTACTGATATTTTCTCAAATATGATTATTATTATTATTTATATTAAAAATGTAAACCAGTGGCATTCTAAGCCTGGTAATATGCAACAACCTATAGCCATGATTGAGACTTCGAGTTTATTCCAGCCTGGTATTTTACGTTTTTAGTGAAAATGCCAGTTTCATCAATATATTTTTCTTGACCGCAGAGAATATATCGCCCTTATCTCAATTTTATTTGGGGTCGGCAGAATCTCAGAAGTCTCTATCTGGTGTCATCTCATAAGTAAAATTATTTCCAACCTCATCACCATTCACATGATCCATTACCTTTATATCTGTCCACGTCCATACTCAAGACCTTCCTTATAACGTGGTCCTTATTCTTCCACATAATATGCCCATATTATGACAGACGGTGTCCATATATGACCTTAGTTACCTGTGTTACCTGTGTAACTTTTTCAGACTCAGACTAGGAACTAAATGCTTTGACACAAACACAAACAAGCACTATTCAATTTGTAAGTGCTTAATTTGTTATTTTTATTAATCATGTTCTTCGTGGTGGATTGATAGAGAAAGTATACTCTAAACATTCATTTTAATAACTTATTTTACTGAAACATATTTATTTTTAATTTTAATTGTACGTTACATCGGTTTGGCGAGTCATTAGGCGTAATCATTTTTGACTTGTATTTATTGGACAAAAACTTTAAATTACTTTCGACCCAGTTCTAGTGACTGCTGAACCAATTCAGAAATTGCCTTGGTTCGAATTTCTGCACTCCCCTTTTGTTTTCTTTACTGATATCGAAATTCGAAACCCTTCAAATATATTACGCGATACATTCAATTATCGCAGTTGAATAAAAGCCAGTAAGATAATGTAGTGATACTTGTTTTTTTAATTATTTGCTTCAAAAAAGGAATAAACTAATAACGAATCTCGTAATAAATTAGACTAATAATATGTCGTTTATTTATTCCCTCACTTTTTCATGTCATTATTTCACGTTCAATTTCTAACACATACAATTTCAAAATACACAAACTTTTGCATCATAAAATAAACAGATACAGTAAAATTCTAAATAACTAAGAGATACTTTATCTTAAAATAACTTTATCGTAAAATGTAAGCATGATAACACCTTCGGAAGTTAATGAAGTCATTCATAGAATAAATGAGGATTTAAACTCCGAAAAATTAATTCTATCGGATCAAATATCAATTTTAACCACAAAATAAACAAAACTACGACATTCGAAATTGAAAAATAATTAAGCAAAAACAAGAATTACAAATATGTAAGTAGGTAGGAACATGTTTTGAAGAGTTTCAATAAACATATCTGCTATTAAAAAACTGAAATAGTTTGCAATCACAAACTAACAAGGAAAACTATTGAGATAATACACCGATATCTTATTATTCAGTATATCGAATGTGAAATTTATATTCGGTGTTAAACTGATGGTAGAAAATCGAAACAGCGTACAAAAGTTCTTTGAAAGGCATCCCGCGTGATCAGTACTATAAAAAAATACCCAAATTTAAATAGGAGTTTAATCCATGTTTAAATTAAAGAAATAAATATAACATAATTATTTCAGGCAAAATCAGATTCGTTATAATAAACTTTACATCCAATTTTCATACAAAATCATGTAGATAATAAAAAAGATGAACTGAATCAACAATCTTTCTATTTACATATTTATAACGAAATAAGCTTACCTACTGAAAATACTATGATTAGATAAACAATTTAATTAAATTAATACAAATTATTGAGCAATACATAATAATCTTTTTCAAAGAATTTAGTGTGGGAAGCATTTCAAGTAAAAAAAGTAATACACCCACCATCTCGTTGCGCCTCCGCCCATCAAATTTAATTAATAGAACAAAAACATGACATTACCTAATTTTAAAAGTCAGCTACTGTTATAAAATTAGACCAGACTGAAAATAAAATCACCAAAATAAAGTAAAATTACATCAAAACTTATAAGTTACATCAGTAGGGACATCTTTGTAATCGGAATTGTGACTTTCCATCACGTATCCAAATAATGCGAGACAATTCACTTTGGATACGTGAAATTTTTCCTTCAAGAAAAAATAATACAAATTGTCTGATATTCTTCGCGCGACATGTTGGTGTTGATATATCCGAAACCTTCACGCAGATGGCAACTAAGACAACAAGTATCAACTCAATTAGATCGACGATGTGTGAACGCATGGTATACAAACAAAAACAAGCATTAAAGCATTTGTGGATACAGCGAAGGTAAACGATTGGCCCTAATTCCAATTGCCGATTTGCGAATGCGTATTTGTTCATTCGGTTTCCAAATGTGCAAAAATCAATGAGACGGCAATTCATTTTCATCATTTCATTACAGGTAGAGATCAGATGTCATTTGTTAAGCAAAAACTTATTAAAAAACCCCTAAAGTTTATAAAAGAGTGTACCACTTGGATCAAGAAGATGGTACAATAAGAAATACATTTTTTTTTAAGTATAACCAATATTTCCATATAAAGAGTTATGCAGTTAATCACGTCTCTGATATAAAATTACTCAGTGATCTTGATCATTCGTTGAAGCCATTGGACACGACGAAGGGAGTTCAATCACAATATTGCATTCGAAACCTATGAGTTTCGCCATTACAAATTAGAATTTTGTTAAACCATAAGTGTTGACTTCACCGACTCCGCAAAGTCAATAAATCCTTCTTGGGGCAGGGTATCCGTTTCTATAATAAAATTTCGCAGACATTTTTAACTTTACCGTTTAGTAAATTCAAATCGTTTGTAAAAAAATACATTCGTAGAAAAAGCATTTTATTCAATACAAGATTTTATAGATGATAAAAAAGCGTGGAGCTAATACCTGTTGACTTCCAAGCAGTTTATATTAATTTAAATAATTGTATTTAACTAACATGACTTTGTATTTTTGAAATGTTAAAAAAGAGTAACTACTAAGTTTCTTGCCTTTTCTTCTCGTTAGAATTTACTTTCCGAACCGGTGATAGCTTCACTTAATTGTAAAATGACGATTCAAAAGTGCTTGTAAAAGCCTACTTGAATAAAGTTTATTTTGATTTGATTTGAAAACAAAACTAAAATAAAATACAACATATGTAGGTATATCAAAATACTAAAGCGTACTACATACAATTATTACATAAGTATATTATGTAAATTATGATGTTTTTAATACAACGTAAAATTTACTAATCGTGAATTACTAGTTCCGATTCGCGGTATCAGCTTTCACATGTTAAATCAATAAGAAATATCACTTCAACGTATCCGACTCAGAACACACTATTAGTATCTCAAGCTCGACAAACGAAGACGCCTGTGCACGAGCAAAAGCAAACTGTAACTTGCGCTAGATATTGCTTCAGTCTTGCGTTGTATCGGTTTAATCAAGTGGCACATTCACCAATCACAATGCCCATGGCTAGATAGCAATGCTATATTGGTTAATTCAGCCTATTGTGTTCATAAATAGATTCTCAGATATATTGATAATTTATTTATTTTTTTTTTTTTTTATTCTTTATTTAAGTAAGGGACTTTTATTTATAAAAATAAGTCAGTCCCATTGTTCTCTTACAATTTGTCTTATCAACACAACAATGTAAATACAACTTATATCTAAAAATTACATGACTGTTGATTAAATTAATCTTAAATTATCTTTTAGAGAGGCTGCATGTGTGCCAGAACAATATCATAAATATATTTAGCCGATAATGTCGTTGGTTCTGCTAGGATACTTTGGAAAACACCGATATCTAAAAGATTTATATTTAATTTAGAAATTGTTGCAGCTCTCTCTTTTCTGTTTTTGGAACATTCTGTTAAGATGTGATATAAGTCTTCCTCTTTGTTGCAAGATTCACAATTGGGTGATTCTACTTTTCTCATCAAATAAGCAAATTTCTTTGATGGAATATGTCCAGTACGGCATCTCAGTCCTATCATTATATAAAATTTTGACAATTTACAATTTTCAAACCATGGTTTATGAGGGGGCACATTTTGTATAATTTTATACCATATTCCTTTTTCCGTTGATCTTACTTCCATATATTTTTTCCAGATTTCAAAGCATCTACTTCTTACCACTTTCAAATATTCCGAGTGATATGGTGTTGCTTCTATATCTGTGCCTGTTATTACAGCTTGCTTAGCAACTTTGTCCACTTGCTCATTACCCTTTAGCCCAATGTGAGATGGAATCCACTGTAATCTCAGTGTGATACCTTTATTTCTAAAATAATAAATTTTGTCCAATATATAATATGCTATGGGAACTCCCCTTGCTCCTCGGGCGCATTTCATGATATGTTGGAGTCCGCTTTTGCTATCAGAAAAAATTACAATATTGCTATCATTTACATTAGTAGCGTAAGACAATGCTTCCAAAATGGCTATCAGTTCTACAGACATAATGCTGATTACATTATTCTTAATTCTGAAGCTCCGAGAATAACTCCTTTTTGCATCATAAAATGCTGCTCCACATCCTATGTTATTCCTTGATCCATCAGTAAATATTTTACACCATCCATTATATTTACTATGCATTTCTTTTAAAATATCTACTTTCAGATTATATTTTTCATAATACTTCTTCGCTGTAATCATACTATCTAAATTGGTTTTTATAGTTTCGGATGTATTTATTAGTGTAACCCAAACATTAAGTGAAAACATATTTAATAAATCAGTAGAGTGAACATTCATGTCTTTGCACTCATTGTAGGTTGCCATTAGTAAAGGTGATTTCTTTTTTGAATAGTATGAGCTCGATTGAAGACATAATGTGTTTAAAGTAACCAACGTTTTACAATTGGAAGAAGCTAAAGTTTTTAGGCAAAATTTATATGCAAGATATTGTCTCCTTATATGCAAAGGTGGTATACATAATTCACTTTCCATAGCATGTATGGGAGTACTCCGTATGAAACCGCCTATAACTCTAAGTGCTTGGTTTTGAATTTTATCAAGTTTAGAAATAACTGACTTAGGCGCATCATGGTATAGAAAACTAACATAATCTATTCTACTCCGAATGAGTGAAAAGTATATTTTTCTGAGGAATTTTTGATGAACACCCCAATTCGGACCGGACAAAAGCTTTAGAACATTAATGATCTTCAAAGATTTTTCACATATTTCATTGATATGTTTTTTCCAAGACAGTCTAGAATCTAACCAAAAGCCTAAATATTTAAAGCATTCCGAATGTGATAAGGAACTATTATTTATATTGACTGAAATTAACTGTTGTCTATGTCTTTTAGTAAAAAGCATTAATTTAGATTTGCTAGGTGATATATCCAAACCCATATTATTAAATAGTTTAACAATTATATTTAACGCCATTTGAATATTATTTCTAGAAACTGTTACATCTTTGTGACGTGTGAAAAAAACGAAATCATCTGCATACTGACATACATCTACATTATTAAAGTTATGTTTGGATATTTTTGACGTTGCTATGTTGAATAACAGGGGGGATAGCGGATCGCCCTGTGCAAGTCCAGTATGAGTGTACCGTGTTAACAAATGTTCCCCATTATTATTTTTAATCATTAAATGTCTTTCGCTTAAAAAGTTCCACAGATATAAACATATTCTCTTACCCACTTTAATTTCATCTAAAATCGAGACTACATGATGAACGTTGACATTATTGTAAGCATTTTCTATATCTATGAAGCATGCTAATGTTGGGCTATTAGTTGAATAACCTATTTGAATATAAGAGACTAAACTCGATAATGAATCCAAGCATGAATGAGCTTTACGAAAACCTATCGTGTTATTAGAAATAATTTTATTCTTTTCGACGAACCATTCTATTCGTTTTAATAATATATTGTGGAATATTTTACATATGCAAGACATTAACGAGATAGGACGTAATTTCATTTCTGATGAGCTGCTACTTATTTTAGGAATGGCTACTACCTGAATGCATCTCCACTGATTTGGAATATATCCCGAATTTAAAATTTTATTGAATATTTTAACTAATAGCACTTTACCTACCTCCGGTAGGTGATATATCATAGAATAAGTTATATTATCATCCCCAGGGGATGTATCTTTTTCTTTAAGACACTGTAATAATTCGTGTAAGGTAAATTCAGATTCTAGCAAAGTATTAATGGAATGAAATTCTGGGGATTTGTTAACAACAGATTCTGGTGCTATTGTACAAATGAGTTTTTCTTTTAAACTGTTATCTATATATTGGTTGTTTGAAATATAGCCTTTTATCCATCGTAATCTCTTCCACATCTCGGTCGTTGGCATTGTGGAAACAAAACTGTTTAAATATAGTTTAAACGTTTCTCTTTTAGCTTCACGTATCTTAGAGCGACAATCAAGGACCTTTGCTTTTAACCTATTATAATTTTCCGGTGTTGGGTTTCGTCTAAACATTTTAAGAGCTAATCTGCGTTGTGCAACTGCATGTGATAGCATTGGATTCCAATAGCATTTCGGTTTAAATTTTGATGCAGGGTTATTGCAGAATTTTATATAAGGAATATGGTTATTTGCAGATTGATTTATAATCATTTCAAAAAAATCATATAACTCTTGAATATTTGTGTAGTCTAAGTAATTGTTAATTAATAATAATCGCTGAACTGTTTGTTTATAGGATTTCCAATCAGCCTGCTTAATATTACGTTTTATAATTTGTTTGTATTCCTCTTTAAAATTAATAGACATTTTTATGATAAGGTGATCACTACCAATATTCTCATTTGTAACCTTCCATGTAAAATCAACAGCAATATCAACGGTACAGAAGGACACATCCGGTGAAGATTCTTGAAATCTATTATTTACTAGTTTTATCCGTGTAGGTTCACCATTATTTAAGGTAACATAACCATATTCCAATATAGAATCCCACAATTGATAACCCCTATTATTACTTTTGTTTGACCAACTAAGATGATGACCATTGAAATCACCAGCAATCAAGGTTTTTTTTTTAAATTTACTAAAAATGTTATCCCAATCACATTGAGACGTTCTTATAGATGGAGGGCAGTATATCGATATTACATTTTCTAAATATTTACAATTATAAATTTTAACATGAATTAATTCTATATCCAAATTATTAAAATTATGTTGACATACCCGAGACTGAATCGACTTATGAACAATAATCGCCACGCCCCCGTACGAGTCTTCTCTATCGTTTCTATATATATTATACCCACTTAGAGTAATAGACGATTCCTTCCGTAACCAAGTTTCGCTCACAATAGCTATATGAATTTTCTCTTGCCACAATAATTCACCAAAGCTGACTAACTTAGATTCAATGCTCTGTGCGTTCCATTGCAAAATATTGATTACAGTACGATATTTATCACGTTTATCCATTATTAGGGTTGAACATGGACTTCAGTAGGTCTATATTTATAAGTCTATTCAACAAATACTCTTTAATTTCTAGGAAAATAATTTTAAATATTAATGTGATTTTATCTTCAATAGATTTTTCAGACATTATGATTTCTTGTATTTTTCTAAATATGTTTATCCACTCGATTTTTTTAGAATTAGGTTGTAAGTTGGGCTTCTCGTTTTCCTTCGGAAAATTAAACATGCTGTCTATACTTGATGGTTCTCCTTCACAACGTTTTTCTTTATTTTCTTCATAATGTGACTGTTCATAAATCTCAGTCAGTTGTTTATTCTTTTGCTTGCTATTTAAATTTTTTCTACTTTTGAGAACAGGGCTTTTAAGAATTTCACTATATGTTGTATTTTTTGGTTGAATTGAGCTATGGTTTTCATCCACAGATTGTACATTTACTATGGGTTGTGGTGATAAAAGCTGATGGTGATTGTCATAAATTTGTAATGCCCTTTTGTAACTGACATTTTCGTTGCTCATAATTTGCCGTAAACGTTTTTCTCTTAAATAAGATGGGCATGATTTGTTTAAAGCTATATGTGCGCCTTTACAATTTATGCATTTATATGATGTTGTATCGCAGTTATCGTGATTATTCCCGCATTTTGGGCAATATATTTTGTTAGACGGGCAAAATTTTTTGGGATGTCCGAATTTCCAGCACCGCGAGCACTGGGTGACCTGGAAGATGAATGATTCCACTTTAAACCTGCAACCGTATGCTTGTACATACGGAGGTAAAGTAGGATTTGCGAAACAGATTCTAATTGTTTCACTGTCTTCCCATTTGTTGTCGAATAATCTCTTCAAACGTTTCACCGATATTATTTCGTAAGGACAAATTATTAATTCCTTTAATTCTTCTTCACTTAATTCGCTTTCTATTCCCCTTATTACTCCAAAGGACAAATTATTCTCATCCATCATTTGCATTCTACATTGTAAATCAATAAGTCTCTTACAAGTAAGTAATTTCTGCGCACATTGTTTATTCTCGAAATATATTATTACTTTGTATGGGTTTTTATATTTAATTTTTATGATTTTATTTATTTGTTCGTTAAAAAGCAGTTTAGCTAACGCCATCTGTTTCGGTAAAACTTGTATTGATGTTATGCATACACCGTAGGCCGATTCGCTTTGTTCGGTTATCATATTTTCATGTCTTCCTTCATTATTTGTATTTTTACTCAACATTATATGGGTCTCTCTTCTGTTTATCTTTTTAGGTTTTTTCTTCATTACCTTTGTAAAACTGTCTTCGCTACTCTCTTCGCTGATGCCCCGACATCGCTTTTCGTTACGCTCCTGCATTCTGAACGCTTTGTCTTGACATGACATTTCGTTTCCATACTCTTCAATTATTTCAGAATCACTCTTATAGCAACCACTTTTATAAGATTCTTCACCATCACTTTTTTCGTTCATATTCATCAATTGACTATGATTTACTAGATGAAATACACTCAAATATTAATTAAAAAAATATTGATAATTTATATTTTGGCATGTATTATTTTTTCATTATATGTAGAAACTATTTTTTCGGACCGCAAATTTCAATTCATTTTCAAATTATTATTAAGTACTTATAAAACTTAAAACGCTTTTAGTATTTATTATAATTTGTACATTCTCAATATATAATTTTAATGCACTCTTCCAACAACAATAACAACAACAGCCTGTAAATTCCCACTGCTGGGCTAAAGGCCTCCTCTCCCTCTGAGGAGAAGGTTTGGAACATATTCCACCACGCTGTTCCAATGCGGGTTGGTGGAATACACATGTGGCAAATTTGTCACATGCAGGTTTCCCCACGATGTTTTCCTTCACCGCTGAGCACGAGATGAATTATAAAGACAAATTAAGCACATGAATCAGCGGTGCTTGCCTGGGTTTGAACCCGCAATCATATGTTAAGATGCACGCGTTCTAACCACTGGGCCATCTCGTGCACTCGTGCACTCTTCCATTTATTTCTAATAAAGGAATGCTATATATATTACCTATAATAAGGAATCCTATACATAAAAAGAAGGGCATATTTTTGAAAAATATTTGTTTAAAAACATAACGTTTTAAATTGAATGAGATTTATTCAGGTAGAATGCTAATTGATTTCAAAATTAAATATTAATTATGTAATCATATTTCGAATATTCAGCATTCTATTTATACACGTAGTAGCACTTATAGCGTATATTCAATATTGATGATCAATACTACACCACATACGGCAGAAATGTGGGGTTGGGCGTAATGAGAACGGCTGTAGAAGCGTTCGCGCGTAGCACCAAGCGAGCCGTGACAATTTCGTCAGTCTAAACGTGCGCACCAATATACCAACCTAAAAATATGCATTTCATGTACTTACACGCAAAATTCAAACTCTGATTTTAAGCCAGACAAAATTTTAACTCCCTACTCGAATTACTATTCATATAACGACAACACTCGAATTCGTACTCTAGCATTCTTGACTAATGCTCGAATTAAATTAGTTTGGCGAGCGGCGAGTGTCGACTACCCTCACTATACGAGTAATAAACCCATCTACTATTTAAATTTAGTTTAGGAGATTAATTAAGCCGAAACCAAGTGAGCGGACGTCGTACACCGCGCTCTGTCAGAACCGTCAATGGCAGGCGTCGCACTGTTTTATTCTCGCACTAATACCGTCAGTGGGAGACGCAATCGAATTTGCCAAATGACGCTCACACTAAATTGGTGAAGAGTGATTGATTGAAACACCCGCAGCTAAATCATTTCACACGGACAATAATTTAATCTGAATATTTAGAGCGTGTCACCGATACAGGTGCATTCGGGTTTGATGTTTGGTCTCGACTGATCGATTATTGCTACCGAATTTGCGACAACCTCGGAATTCATTTTTAATAACGTTTTACGTTTTAAAACTAAAGTTTTACAGACTTTTTTTAACATCAAACGACAAAGCAAATGTCAATATGTGTTCTTTGTTTATCACAGTCGACGCTTTGATGGATTTTTAATTTAATAACTCCATTAACTGATGACCGGTCTACTAGCAGATAGGTGGCACTGGTGACCTGACGTGTAGTATTAGCCTGATTAGCTGCGAGGCGGCACGCCTCTGCAAAAAGCTTTAAAACGTAGCCAGTAATTCAGTTAGCTAGTGCAGTGTACACTACGACCCGAACACCACTCCGCATTCTTTCTGAAGTGTAGCACTTTAATTTTTCGAACTTCCTTTTACAAGTATTTTAAAGTGAAATGTGATATGACAATAGCCTTTATCTCACACTCTGTATTTTCTCACTACAGCTAACAATAAAGTAAAGATTTATAAAGGGAAAGATGAAACAAAAATTTAATAATTATTAATATCTGTACAGTAACTGAATATAATAAACAAGGTAGATTTTCATCGTAAAATATAAACTTTAAACATGGAGAATATTTTATATGTACAACCCCAGCACGGCCATCGTAGCCCGAAGATAATTAGATACGGCGCGCTTTTACAGAGTCGCAAGGCTGAATGCCACCAAATTGCCGCCCTTCCAATCCTGTTTATGCCACGATGCCACTCTGAAGCTTCGTTTGGCTATCATTTTTTATTTTATTACTGTATTTCAAACTCTCTTTACACTTTGCTACAGGCTACAGAATATCAAATTGCGATGTAAAGAAATATCAAAAATAATATTTGTTTATTAGATCAGAATTTTGAATTTTGAATGTTAATGATTTCGATTCAATTTTATAATTTATATAATTGTTAAATCTAAACTTTAAAATTTTAATAAAATGAATTCTATTAAAAACAAATAATATGCATAATCCAATATTTAATTTTCCTTTAAAGATCGAGTCCTTAGTCAAAACTACACATAAGTATGTATATGTATAAAAATGTAACAAATGATGAAACAATAATGTGTAAACAATGTGTGTGTGCTTTTAATTTATAAAAACTAAAATTTTTGAAGTCATATCAAGAGAGTAGATCGCTTAAATTATTAACATAAAATGTACAATTTTTTCTTTCAAGTACCTCTTCATAAGTGATAAAATGAAACATTTTAGTTTGAAGCACAAACTAACAAACACACTTTCGAATTCATAATGATAATAATTATTATTGGTGTCATAAAAACTTACTATCAATCATTTCATTAATGATAAAAATAATCTGCTTAAATTTCTTCCCAGAAAGAAACTCACATTAGATCAGGATTAATATTACCAAATGAATGTGATCTTGAATTAATTTCCATCAAAATAAACTTTAACCGCTGTTAGTAGCGAGTATTAAAGAAAAAAAAATGAATGTTACGTTGCAAACTTCCGGTATTATATTGATTATTTTCCACTGCCAATTACGAAGAGTTCTTGACCTAAAATCCGCGATTGCATTCTGTTTACCTGCAAGCTGTGTCTCGATCCAAGATATAAGAGCTCGAAGCTGTCGCAGCTGCATAATCTGCAAGTTATTGTATTTCAAATCTCAGCCTATTTGCTTCCCTAACTCTTACTTTATAAAACTAAATTTGTCTTATTTGTTTCATTTAAACAATTATGCCTTAAATCGCTCATTAAATCTGGTGTTATTCAAATTCTAATATATATTAAAGAGAAGATCATGAGATTTATCAAAAATATTTTCATCGATTGAACAGCAAAGTTATAAAGGATAAAAAGTCTTATCTTACATTTGAATTCCTATTTCACTCCAAAATATAAAGGAATTCAATTGTAAGGAGTCATGTTCCTTTTATTATCTACGTAAAATAAAGTCAATCCGACGCTACCTCGCCATATACAGAATCGTGGCTCTCACAAACGGCAATAAGAGCCAAAGTGAATCGTCGGAGGCGCGTCACGAAGTGCCTGTATCAGATAAGCCCGGTAGTTTGTCTGAGAATCCCTGAATCATTTGTTGTTTGCGTACAGGTCGAAAGAGAATGTCGTGACCGCGTGGGCGCAGGCACATTCATCACAGAAACCAATGGATAATATATTCTCAGTCCCACGATTCGGTGCAGATCATATAGCGTTGCAGATATATCGATAGAGGTGTGCAAATTCGTGCTAAGATCAAATTATTGTTGCAATCTTTTTCTTTAGACCTTATTCATAGACTTTGTTCTTGGTGTTTTTTTAATCAATTTCTAAGTGAAATCTTTTAATGGATCGGTATACTAAAATTCACAGATACATGACTAGAATTTTCAAATTTACTATGAGTTTACCGTATCCAATTTTATACACAAAAATAGATCCACGTTAACCTGCCTACGCATACTCTTTATCCAGTAAGGAGCAAAATTGCGTCGGCGCATGCATTACATATTTTAAGTCATTTCACTTACTGTGATTCCTTCCTCAGGTTTACATATCATTTTTCTATAAATGTTTCATATCATATTATTTTATGATACCATAAAAGCAACACAAGTCTCGTATTTTCTCAGAAATGTAATTATTACTTGTTAAAGGTTTTATTGACGTTTCATATGAATTTTGTTACAGGTACGTTTGGATAAATTCGCCCCACCCCTGGAGTTATTCTAGCAAATTACATCAATATACGGTAAGGTTGTTTTATGTCAGCTTTCTAAAGTTTTCAATTAAAATATGTAATTTACAAGTAAATTCACACACGAGAAACTAGTGGACATTTTGTCCTAATGAACTTGCATGTAAATTTACTTGAAATTATGAAAATTAATTCGTAACACTCATGCATACCGTTTCTAAAAAGAAAATTCATTTCAGTACAATGTTATATATACTATCTTTAAGTCTATGGATAAAAATTCAATCTCGTCTCGTCAACGAGATGAGGGCAAAATATTCATCATTTTAATTAACAGCAATACTTCTGTAATTTTTAAAGGCTCCGCTACAACAGACGTAGATACATCTGAAACGATAGCACTTTTACCCTTTACTTTTAGCGGAGGATTCTCATTACGAACTTTTTTAATCGTCCTTTGTGCCAGTGAAAAAAAATAAATCCGTTGTGATGCGAGAGACGGCGCGGCGTGTCCCGTGCTCGTAATTAAACTGACACCGTCCCCCGGGACGAGTTTTGAATGTTATTAGAATCTCTTTCGCGCCGTCGCCTCTGATTGGAAATCCTTTATAATACACCGTGCTGTCTCTCGTGCTGACGAGATAAACACTGCAATCAAATATTTAGCGAGCTTTTTAATTCATTCATCCAGTAATAAATTCAAAATAATTCAATGTTTATTTTGTATTTTACATGGAATGAGCGAGACTAACATTTACACTGTTTGATGAAATCGAGAATACACTTTTTATAATTTGAGGATAACACACTCGTATGTCTTCCTTAAACGCACACATGTGTTATTCTCAAATCATAGAATATTTCTAAGATGGTGATTGCATCTCAGATGTAATAGTGTCATCAACAAATATGCAGTGTTAAGAGTCCCGAGCCTCGGAAAACACGTAAAACCGTTTCTCATGTGCCTAAATTTCTACCTATGTCAGTTTGCCGTTCCAAAGGATTATAAGAGTAACAAATATAGTATGCAAATATGGTTGAACAACACTTGTGCCTTATAATATCTCCAGCCTAATTGGCTAAACATCGTTGAGAATTTGTCATAATGTTCTCCTTATTCATATTAAAATCATGTAGTAATTTATAAGCCGTTCATTTAAAAGGATGTTTAGCCTAATAAGTTACATAAAGCATTTACAAGCATAAACATGTTGCTTATTCTCTTCGTGTTTAACATTTTTAAAATGACCTCGTAATAATCGAGCTTGGTAGACCATCGAGTTGACGTGTTGACAAACGCGAGCTGCCGGCGACTGCCGAACTTCGGCAAACAAACAAATTTTGTTTAAACTGCGACACATCAACGCGTGTGCCTCGAATTTAAATTAAAACAATAATGGAAATTCAAATTTTAATCCCCATTGTCAATTTGAACCCTGTAATTTATTACAAAAATTACGCTGTCCAGATTGCTTTTCATTAATTTCACCCGAGTAAGTAATTCAATGTCAGTTTTATACGCGGTGGACTTTAAAAACGGGCGAGAATAACTTTTAAACTAGAAACCGTCTGTTTATTTTTCTTTTGAATGAGTGATCTATTTTTAATGTACTTCTTTGTAAACTGTAAGACATTTTAAAATAAGGGCGACCGATATTGGTTTTTTATCGGATATCTAAGGAAGTCGTTAGTCGTTTTAAAACGGTTATTTAATTCTAACATTGCGTCCTTAACACACACAATCTGTTGGAAACGTATTTATCTTTCATAGGAACGTTTAATTTGTCACAATTTTTAATAACTTTATTTTCGACAACATGAAAAATGACATTTCCATTTCCGAAAAACTTTAATAATAATTCTTTTTTCCGAATTACACCAATAAAGTTAAATGGTTATCTAGTAATCCGTTCGATGACAAAAATGTTAATTATCACCTTAATTTCCTTTCACAAATTAGACGGTATTAATAAATTGAGGAGCATTTTGACGGGCGGTGCGCAGCTTGGCTTCGAGCCAAAATCCACTACTTTCTCATCTGTTCGCGGCTTCTCTTTCACTCTTAGCTAGAATTCCCTTTTTCAGAACTATACAAAATATTGCTTCAGTTTCTGAGAAATTGTAAACTCTCGGTAATATACACGATACGAAGATCGGAAACGTTTTATGATGTAAGTTGCAATAAAATTGATAGGATGGGAGTAGTTTCATATGACTTGCATTTGATATACACTTAGTAATAAATATGCACATAATATTTGACAATTAACTAACTTGACTTATACACTCATCATAATGATAAACAGAAGATGAATCGTATTAAATATTAGCGAAACACCAACATTTATTTTGTTAAAAGCAATAATACTCAAGACTTAACATAATCACAAGCGCACCATTATAAACCTCCGCGAAACAAAATGCGATTGTAGTGTGTGTACGTAACACACACTACAATCGCATTTTGTAAAGCTTGTAAATATTGTCTACACAATCAACATTTGCAATCATAATTAGCTAACCAAACCTATTTGCTAATAATTAGTTATTCAAATTTTACGGTACAAAAATTCTAAAATAGTAACTTTTATGCTATGTTGTTTTCAAAATATTTTCATATGTTTTATTTACTTAAGCATATTTTATGGTAATCTATTAAAATGTTATGTTATTTTAAGTTACTTATAGCACGACAACATGTATAATAATAATAGATATATTTTAAATATACATACTCCATTACTAACTAAAACACGTCTTAAAAAATGAACGCTATTAAATCAGAGTGGCAGAAATTAAATGAATAATTAAATGAAACATTTGCTGAATGATGAACGATCTCAATACGTGAAATGCGCAATTACACGATTGTTTTGTTTCACCAGCTGCTATTACATAATATGAAACAGCATTGACCGTTTGCGTTCACTCATTTTGAATTTCGAATTAAAATTTTCATGATTCAATCAATGTTATTAAAGTCACCGCTCATTGTGACGTTTATGATCAATACTGTTTATTTAATGATCGGTCGCGTTATTTATTGCATTTAAATCGTAAGTTAAATAATTTATTAAAATTTTTGGTATACTTAAATATAGCCATATATTATATAATCCTAGAAAGAATAGAGAAATTAAAGAAATTTGACATGACATCAATGGTCGATTTCTGGGATTGAATATTTGTATTCAACATAGATTCGTGAAAAATGGTCGTATCGTCGGATCTTTGCACTTAAGAGTTCAAGTAAAATAGTGTTATTATAAGTAAAGTTATATTGATTAAGAACTGCAATATGAGAAATATTCTAGATAAATTAGAAGATTATAACATTCGGCTTTTTGTTACATTTAAAAAATATATACTTAAATTGAGTGCCAGCATTATATTTCTTAATAACTTATCGTGTTCGTATCTTGAAGCCAATTACCGTCTGGGTTCTTAAATAAATAAACCACAAATACAAATATATTTTTCTTATCAAAAATTACCATTAATTGTTTAATTCTACTTCTATTTACCATATTTCTATTTTAATTCCCGCTTTGATTAATAAATAATTTGGCTTTTCATAGTATCTCAATTTCGATTTGTTCACTTCTCACCGTCAGACAGGATGTACATAAGCCTGTCGTGCAATATAATACAGCACAAAAGATAAGTATTGCCGTTCCTGAAGATTCCTGTTGCACTGCAGGGCAGTTTGGTAATAAAATGACATATTACTTACTAGTAATCGCCCACGCCTTCGCTCGCGTATTAGGGTATTGATATAGACAGACAGACAGATAGAGTTACTTGCACATTTATAATATTAATATAGAAATATAGATACAGATATGCCTAGTATGAATCTTATAGACTAAAACGCTGCATCGATTGGGAGAAAATATGTGGCATTAAGCCGAAGATTTGAAAGAAGTTTAACTCTGTTTTATTTGTACTGAATGTTGACAATATGGACAAAGTGGAATGATAAAATGTATATATATCTTAGTCAATATTAATAGTAATAATTTAGTGACCTGGTAATTTGTTAATTCTCAAAGTGATTTCATTATTATCTTAATGCTTAAAATATATTACGTACAATCTTGAAAAAAAACTATTATTATTATTATTTAAAAAGATATTTAAACAAACAATATTTTCTTACGCAAACAAATACGTATTTATATTGTCCTTACTAAATGTGAACAACATTAATCTACATATTATTGAGTACAGCGGATTGACAAGATATATTATTATTATTATTTAAAAAGATATTTCATCAAACAATATTTTCTTACGCGAACAAAAATTTTGTACATTGTCCTTACTAAATGTAAATAATATATTATATTAATTTACAAAGTATGGAGTACCTACAGCAGATTGACAAGATACGAGCCTAATTGCATTAACCGGGGTTTTAACGGGTTGAAATTTTGCACAAATATTTCCAATGGTACATTTAGGGACTGTATCTAAGGGACTCATCATCTCCATTTGAAGTGCTTTTTTGGTATCAGTACATAATATAAAACAAAGTCGCTTTCGCTGTGCTTAAATCTTTAAAACTACGTAACGTATTTTAATGTGGATTTTTTAATAGATAGAGTATACAAGAGGAAGGTTTTTGTGTATAATGCATGGACAGTATAGTAAAAAAAAACACTGTCAATTTTAGAAGTTTCCTATATGATGTCGTAAATAAACAAATACTGTAGTTTATTTAGTACCAGTATTTCACTCGGGAGAATCGGGGAGGGTCGCTACTAAGTAATATGGAAACCTCGATAACTATTTAGACTATTAATAAGTTTAACCTATTATACACGTTCGTATCTCAGATCTTTTTTCATTAGGTTAGTAATATAGAGATCGGTGTTTAGGCTTGCTTTTCTTGTACTTACGTCAATTGCCATTAATAAAGCGATACTCCGTCGGATATCCATCGTGTAAACTGCTAGTTGCTAAAAATAATCCCTTAGAAATAAAGTAGAAATCATGACACAACGACCAAACTTATTAATTTTCGCGTGACCTTTAGTTAGGTCACATTTTTTATATTAACTAAATATATTTGTATATTAACATGAAACCTACGTAATTATTCAAATTGAAACTAAGGTCGTAGATAAAAAATAAGGCTAAATTATATAGTCCAACGGCTGTCAAACAACGTTCATAACAGATGTTACAATGTAAGCACGCCAGCGAGAGCTAAGAGTAAAACTCAACACTGTTTTTACGTGAAAAACCATTTCACTGTTTAGTCGCTACAGAAACGAAAACAATTGAGTAATTCTTTCACAGCTTAATAAATATCACGGAGAGATTTAAGATACAAAAATAGGTCAAGAGGCCATTGTTTTTAATTTCCACAACTTATATTTTATCCGTATTATTATAACGGCTGTACATTGTTTATCTTTCTGTTTTAACAGGTTTTGACTACTATTATAAAATATTATAATAACTAACTCTTACTTTATTTCTTTGTATATTATCAAGTACATGTTTAAAATAAACTTAAAGTTATTGTATTAAATTGAATGAAAGTGTAATAAATATTTATTGTTTATTTTCAAGAAATGTCGTATTGAAAGAAATGTGCAAATCTAAACATTGTCATAAAAAGGATGAGATGGTAAGTGAATCGGAAGCGCGATGTCGACCGGAAATTGCACAGTTACAAATTCAATTTCCACTCAATGCTACCTAATAAATCAAAAATAGACGAAGATTGTTGAAATTTAAAGTGACATGAAAAATTTTATGCTGCCTCGTGAGAACAAAAAATGAAAAACAATATCAGCAAAGCACAAACAATTTTGATACGTTTTTTATATTTTCTCAATACAAAAGAGTAGAAAATAGATCTGACTTTTTAGATTGTCATTGACTCTTTAGGTTTACTCAAATATTAGAGCAACGGTCACGCAAGTACAATAACAAAGGGAATATCACGTGCAAGTATCTAACAAAGCGCCCATTTTGCTGTGTAATTTGATATCCACGGGTTGAATGATCCCATATCAACGGAGAAGCTTAATTCAGCTCTCGTCGCGACAGAACCAGAGTGCACTTGGGCGTAAATAAAAAGTTGAACGTCGGTGTAACGACAACGCAGACAATGACGCTAGACAATGTGTTAGCGGGATGACACTCTATAGCTACGAGGTGCCCTTGCAACCTTAGCGGCATCTCGCTCGAGTTAAGAGACGTTTAGATGTTCTTTATAAAAATGTATTAGTAATAAACCATTATATAAAATAAATATTCAATATTACGTACACTCAGATCTATTAAACGACTAAACGGATTGTAATGCGGTTTTCATCAATTAACATGATGATTAAAGAGGAAACTTAACTTAACTTATACGTCCGTATCATAGTGGAAAGAGGTCGAAACTTTCAATTTTCTGAGTTGATATTTGTTTTTCAAACTATGTAGCCCCTTACTGTATCCGTGTGAAGCCATATCGGGTAGCAAGTTATTATAGCCGTGTACTCAATATCCCTCTAGAATATACTGTAACGTTTGATTTTTATTTATAACAGAAACCTAAACATAAAATTCCACGTTTCTAACTTAAAAATACCACACTTCTATGCAAATTATTTATCCACCGCAATCGCACTAAGGTGATGAATAGATAGCATAAATACCAATTATTATATTTCAAACATAGAAAAAAGTTGAACTGTCATGTGCCCTATAAACTCATTAAGTGACGTAATTAAAAAAAAATCTCATAGTGCCTTCCCTATAGTTGTGTGTCATTTAGTCTACTACGAGAAAAATATTATTGAAACTTATACCAAAATCAAGGCTATATTACTGACAAGTGTTTGCTGATTATCCTTTCACTGCCAAAAATATAAATAGCATAGGTATTAACTTTTTTTATAAAAATAATCCTAAAATGGTCCTAATGCAGCAACGTTAAGAGCTCTGTGCATTTGAAAAATTTAAAATGTCTTGGATTTTTTTGGTTCCAACAAAATCATGCCGCTTATTTAATTTAACCCCGTATATAAAAAGGGTATTTCTTATTTTAAGCTCATATACAAAATAAAATTATTCACCAAATAGTGGGAGTTTTCATATAAAAATTCTCATATTCTCTTTACAACGTGTGTGTATATAAAAAATAAGACAAGAAAACCGATTTGAACATTTGATATTCGGTTAATTTATCACATAGAATGTTTTAACAAAAACTAGGTGCAAGTTTCAACGTTGGTTTAAATTTTCAGGGTATTCAATTTTAATGAATACCATCGACTGCGGGCATTGTTATAAACACCGCTGCTGTAATTTACATGGCAGCTATCGCATTAACGATGACTGAGCGGTTTCTCTTAATTATCATTTTGCACGGTTCGTCAACCACACGCTTGGCCCTGTTTGATGGTCATGTCCGAACTCGCCTATTATAATTGTGGAGCTTAACGGTGGTCTGATTAATAGCAAATTTAAACGTCTAAACCGCTTGACCTATGGCGATTTGACAAAATACTTATCAAATATTTATTTTATTTTTGAACCCATTCTATTAACGTTTACCTTTATGTAGATATATACATATAGTTTATCAATTCGAAAAAATATTATTAAATTTAAATTAAATCCATGACGACTTAGTATTATGAAAAAATGTTGACGTAAGCTTTCAAAATTAGTATTTTGTTATTTTGCGTTATAAAAAATCCAATTAATATATGAATATTGCAAGATTAAGTTACATTGATTTATTATCTATAAAACAATGATATATCACAGAGCTCTATAAAAGACGGCTATAGAGCTGCCTTCGAGGTAAATGTCACCAAGGGAAGAGAACGGGATTGCAATTAGGTTGTTTACTCAGATACGGGTAACTTCTCGAATTAGGTGAGCCGGAATAGCATTAATTAATATTTGTGTTTGAATTGTATCCATGGCCTGAGTGATTAAGGGGCCTTTAAGAGAATAGTTAGAGACAATTTCCTTCGCTTGCACTGTTTTATTAAATTCCGTTTGTGTAAATGTATAATCATGGGAATACTATTATAACAGCGTTTATTAATACATAAAACTTATTTGTTTGCGATTGTTATCTCATAGAACCTATTTCATAAGGAGTGATA